>NC_052486.1:18673901-18719291 GCF_009730915.1 Dioscorea cayenensis subsp. rotundata | reverse complement strand
CTAAAAATCCTTTTTCTCTCTGCATTTTGAGATCCTCTAACTTTTAAATCACATTTTTATCAAATATTTTGCAAATAAATCCCCAAACTTTCACACTTTTATATTTTTCATATTTATTATCTTGCAGTTCAAACCCCCGAGCTTCAGTATTTTCACACTTTTCACATATTTTTGCATATATGTCCTTAATTGATTTCATAATCTCCATTGATTTTTGCATAAAAGCCCAACTTTCTACAAATGTATTTTTACCACGACAAAGCCCTCTTTTTTCTTCTCTCTCTCAAATAACGAACAATTACATTTCTAAGCATGTTTGAACTCAGCATGTTAAAAGTTCAAAAACTAACTAGAGGAAAATCTACAAGCCAAGGCATGAGATGGAGATTTTGATTGAGAAAAACATGCCACCATGGATACATAAAAAGCATGTTGCCACATATACAATTCATTACTCACTTAATCAAGGAGTGCATGGTTAGTAAAAAGCAATCCAAGTTACTGGATCCTACCATGGCATGGATTGACATAGGAGTGAATGAAGATTTTTGTTTTGTAAAATAAAATCCAGACATTTTTCTTTATAGCATAGATGCAACTAGAACATGTATAAGCATATATATTTTGGATGGAACTCTATAAGAACATCTACTCTTTCAAGCTATAAGCACTTGACGAGCTTCTCAAGCATGCCCTCGAGATTTGTGCTCGGGGTTATGAACATCATCTGCTTGCAGTGGTGAGCACTTGCTGGTGGAGCAATTGATCTTTTTACTAAGGGAAACATCAAAATGCCAACAAGTCAATTTGATGAAGAACTTCATCGATGATCTTTTATGATTGAATGTTGTCTCTCGCCATTGATCTTCCTCATTGCCTCGGGATGGGGATCGAGATCCGCATCGGAGAAGAGAACAAGCAATGAGGCTTTAGGGTTCCGCCAGGTGGTGACGGGCAGGCTAGCTACATATCATCGCCACCACCACCACTACTGTCCGTCCTCCTGCCTTCGTGGTAGTGTTTGAGAAAGAAAGAGAGTGGGAGAGGAACTAATAGAGCCGAAGGACCATTGTCGACTCTTTTTCTTCCTTCTCGCTCTCTCTCTTCCTTCTCTGTTCTGTCTCTCTTCTCTCCCTCCTTTTTTTCTCTTCTTTTTCCCCACATATCCTCAACTCCCCCTAAAAATCCTCAACCCCCGAGAGATCTTATTCCTTTTTTTAATTTCAAATTTTATTTCAAAATCACTTCTTATCCATTTCTTTTTATTTCTTTTTATATTCTCACTCTAATTTTTGATTTACGTGACAATTTGTGATGCATGTTTTTTTTTTATTTATTTTTTCATTTTAGCCCTCATATATCTTTTTATTTTACTAATCTTCTTTTTTTCTTCTTTCTAAAGTCTATATAAACATATATATATATATATATATACACATAATAAATATAAAATAAGGAGGCGAGATAAATTTAAAGGATATATATATATATACTCTGGTTGGGCCCTAACATTCACAAGAGTAAAACCAGATTAGTTTCTTGGGAGAGACTATGTAGATCGAGAGAGCAAGGAGGATGGGGTATCCTTAACTTGCAAACCTTTAACATGGCCCTACTGGGCAAATGGTGGTGGAAGATTGCCTCAGGGTTACACTGGTGTGGGGAGGACATTTTTTTCGTGATAAATTACTTTTAGTTTTTCCCCAATGTGGAACCTTTATCAAAAAGCAATGCAGGAGGCGATCTTTCTTCCCGGAATGGTATCTTACACGCCTCCCCCGCTTTTAGGAAAAATTTATCCTCTCTTGTTGGTAATGGGGTCTCCACACTTTTCTCGGTTAGAGAAATGGGTAAAGGACGCACTCCCCGCGGACATTTGGCCCGGGATCGATTCCAAATTTCCCTTTTTAAAGAGGACACGATTAGGGACTTTATCACTAGACTATCCGATACTTCTCTAAGTGGCTCTCATCGATTGAACCGCTTCATTAATAACACTATGGAGCGATATCAAATCGGAAGGATGAAAAAACGTTGGTCTCTCACGCTAATGGCCTATTCATTGTAAAAAATCTTTCTACAATTTTTTGAATGATGGAAGTCTACGATGTAGCAAAACTTCTGTCATTCTTAAGGGAGTTTGCCCAAAAAATTAACCTTTTCATTTGGTTAGCTTGGGATAACAAGATTCTGACACTTGAGAATTTATCCATGCGTAGATGCAATACTCTGCAATCTACCACCTGCGTGTTGTGCCATGCAGTGCAGTGAGAAACCCTACGATCACCTTCTTATCCTTTGCCCCTTTTCCATGCATATCTGGAGCTACTTTGGGCAGCTGTTTGGGGATTATTATCTTCCTAGGTCACTCAAGGACCTTTGGGGAGACTGGAGGAACAGGTTGCCTAAATCTCGCTTCCCTCTTTGGGATATGCTCGTGAGAGCTATTATTTGAATATTCTGGATTGAACGAAAATGATCGCATTTTCAATTTTAATTGTCTTCCGTTTGTCTCAATTATCATTAAACCGAATGCATGTTCATTTCTTGGTGCAATGTAGCCCCCGAGGCAAAAAGATGAAGCTTGAGGAGCCAGTGTCAAAGATCAAGAGAAGTCTGGATTTCCTGAGCAAAAGAGAGTCGGGGCAGGTTGCTCCGTCTTTGTCACCGACTACCCTGGGCGAGATCTAGGCGAGTATGTTTGTACCCCTTAAGGATCCCTCCTTTAGGGTTTTTTCTTCTCTTGCTTTTGGTTTGTTGTTTTTCCTTTCTTACCACCTCTGGTGGTTTCTTTTGTAGAGCTTTGGCTCATTCTTTTGTTTTTTTAATGAACGTGGTTTATCCACTTTTTCATTTTTCAAAGAGAAGCGTGCACCGTGATCGATTTTTAAACCCTGGGATATATATCTCGATTTTAAATAAAATAAAATAATAAACTCCAAAAAAAAAGAGAGATATCGGATTTTTGAATTTTTTTAAAATATTAAATTCGAGAATTAAAAATGGATATAATCCAAAAATAAAAAAATAAATAAATATGTGAAAAATTGTGAAGTTCAAAAACAAAAATATATGATAATGGTATATAAAAAACGGAAAAAGATTGATAACGAGGATAACGACAATTAAAAATAAAAAGGCAAACAATCCCGGATTTCAGGAAAAACGCAGTGAAGCAAGAAATGCTAACAAAACAAAAATCAAAAATCGAGGAAGAAGCGAAATAGAAAGGCTGTGAAGAAAAATAGAGGGATGAGGAGAGACCTTGAGAAAGAAAGAGAGAGGGTGAAAGTACATTGACGGAGGAGAAGGAAAGAAAGCGACAAACCGGGTGAACTAGGTTTGGTGATGAGCAGAGCGTAACCAAAGGGGCTAGTAGTTTTCTATACTTAAATTAATATATAATAAAATATTTGGGCACCTAAAAAGTAAGGAATAGACTTGTGCTCGAGTAGTCGAGTTGAGCTTCTTTATAAGATTTGTGATTTTGACCCACTACGGTTCAAAATCCTCTTTTTAAAAATACAAACTTAATATATATTCTTATTAATTGAATTATTGAAAATCTCTTATATTTCTTATAGATAACACAATTTTAAATTATACTTTATGTTATTTTAATATATGTATTTAATTTTTTTTATGTTAGCATATTATTCTTCATTTAAAATAATTATTTTGTTGGATTATTTATTTATTTATTTTTTATATTTTGCTTTTTAGCCTTGACCTCTCTATCATCGAGTCCCTGATTCGGGTCCCTCGATAATAGAGTGAGGAAGATAAAAAAAGTATGGATTGATAGTTGCCTCGGAAAAAGACATGGATTCATTTATAAAAGTCTTATATTTTGTGATACATACAATCCATAGCATGAAACAGTCTCTATGCGCATGTCGAATCATGAAGTTCCTTCCCTTATTCGCATGCAAACATACCCTTGGTTTCTCACTGGTAGATTAAAGTTTGATCTAACTATTATTATTTTCTCTGCCACGCTTGCATTATTATTGTTACAAGATGATTATACAATGATTGTGTTTGAGATCCGTATGTAGCTTGAATTGAATATTTTTCCGAGTTGTTAGTATTCATGATCCGGAGAAAAAACATGATGTCTTATTTAATCCTTGTTAGAGCGAGGTTAATTCACATTAAAAAAAAAAGGAGATTAAAGGTGTTTGTCATGGATGATGGAAAAATATTACATAACATGAATGAATTAGTATTGTATCACGTGAACCGAGAAAGTCATTCAACTTTTCGAAAGCATGAAATAATCCGTTAATAGAATCGAATAAGTGATAAAATTGTGAAGGCTTGGGTTTATTTGTAATAAAATTGAGGGAAGCATAAAATGTCTAAATTTTTGAGGATTTAGTAGCAAAATCCTTAGGGAAATGTGAAAGTGGAAAAAGTTGGGGGTTTATTTAATCCTTGTTAGAAATTGAGGTTAATTCACATAAAAAGGAAGGAAAGGTGTTTGTCATGGATGATGGAAAAATATTACGTAATATGAATGAAATAATCCGTTGATAGAATAGAATAAAGGGATTTTGTTTTTGTAAAAACTCGTGAAGGCTTGGGTTTATTTGTAATAAAATTGAGGGAAGCATAAAATGCTAAATTTTGAAGGTTTAGTAGTAAAATTCTTAAGGAAATCAGAAAGTGGAAAAATTGAGGGTTGATTTGTGAAATTTGGCAAAAAAAAAAAATGAAAAAAGTTGAAATTATGGGGTTATTTGCAAAATATGGTGGAATGTGAAAAAGTGAAAACTTAGAGGGCCTAGTTGCGTAAATCCTTAAATTTGTAGGAATTTAAAGTGGTAATATGCAAAAATGACATGAGAGGGGTTAAAATGCAAAAAGGAAAACAACGAGATTTTAGTTGAAGTTGAGGGTATTATTGTAAATTTGTAGGCCCACTTCCATAAACTCATGCTGAATCCAATGTAGTGGTAGAGAGCTCTAATGGTAGAGTTTCCTCATTACCTCTTGAGACTCTCTTGAGTAAGTGAAAAATGCTATGAAGACCACAACTCTCATGCTGAGTCCAATGTAGTGGTAGAGAACTCTTATTAAGAGTTTCCTCATTATCTCTTAAGACTCTCTTAAGTGAGCGGAAAATATTTTGAAGACCACAAACTCTTGTTGAATCCAATATAGTGGTAGAAAGCTCTTATCGTAGAGTTTCCCTCATTACCTCTTGAGACTCTCTTGAATGAGTGAAAAATATACTGAAGACCACCAACTCATGTTGAGGTCCAATGCAATGGTAGAGAACCTTGTTTCGTCATTACCTCTTGAGACCCTCTTGATGTTATAAAAAAAAAAAATATTTGAGTGAGTAAAAAAAAAACCTTCTTAAGTAAAAATCTCTTAAGATCCACGTGGGCCAATAGTGGTTTTTCTCGAACAAGAAAAATTATTGAATGATGCTCACACCTCACATGTAAAAAGAAGGAAACTAGCTCTCTCAAATTGACAAGAAAAAAAGCTCAACTAGTAAAAAGAAAAAAAGTTCCCTAGGTGACGATTAAAAAGTTCTTGAAGTAAAAACAAAAATGTTTCAAGTGAATTGAGAGAGAAAGAAAGTTTCCTTGATAATGATAAAGGAAGAGGCTTCACAAAGTGTGAGACACTAGGCCTTCAAACTTCAAAACTAAAAAAAATATTTTATGATTCACAAACAAATGGGGGCCACCACCCAAAATTCACAAAATATTCTTTAAAAAAAAAGCCAAAGCAATTAAGTTAGTGACCGAATCATATAAATGGTCATGACTTAGAGATGCACAAGCTAAGGCTCAAAAGCATAGGAGAGTCGAGGCTTGAAAAGTTCAAATGATGAGACAAATGAGTTCATAAATCTCGAGACATCAAAAAGTCAAAGAATAAAGAGCTTCATGAGTCCAAGACTAAAAGCTTCACAAGCGCTAAAATGCCGTGCTATTCTAAATCAAATGAAAATCAATTTTGTGATTCACAAACATAGAGAAGTCACAACTTGAAAATCCAGTTGATATTCAAGATACAAGCAAGATTAATAAGACCAAGGTCAACAAAGTCAAGGGAGACATTCTCAGCGTGATCTTTGGCAAAAAGTTGGGATAAAACAAAGTCAAAATAGACTCAAATTATGTAAAGATAGAGAGAGATTAAGGAAGTAGAATTATGAGAGTTAGAGTTTTCTAATCTTTGTATTCTCAATCAAATTTATGTAATTGATCAAATTAATTTCTCTCATATTCGATGCTTCTCATTCACACTTTACTCTTAATCGGAGGTTCTCATATGGAATTCATGAATTCACAATCCCTTGAAGTCTAAAAAATTAAAATTTGACTTGTGATTCATATTTTTAATTGGTCAACACTAATTAAAGGTCGGGTAAAAACAAAAAGAGCCCACATCAGCTATAGATGAACAAAAATTATTGTGCTTATGAATAATTGCTTAGTCAAAAATGGGATGGGTAGTGTTTTGATCTGAACCATTTAATCATTTTCAGCAGAATAACTCAACAAATCATAATTGTTTAACCCTATTCCTACTAACACCCACAGTACAAAATCTAAAAACAAAAACACACCCAAGTGTCAAACTGTTATCAACTTCGGACGTCAACAAAATCCTTTTTTTCTCTCTATATTAATTAAAAGGAATATGTTTTTCTTAAATAATTAATATTTCTTATATATCTTAATAGTGATATATATATATATATATATATGTACATAATATTAATCTTACTTGATAGTCCCTAAAAACTCTCCAAACGCCATTTGGACCTTGGGGTTTGGTTTACCAAATAAAAAATAAAATAATAATAATAATAATGATGATGATGATAATAATAATAATAATAATAATAATAATAATAATAATAATAATAATAATAATAAATGACTTAATATTCTCTCAAACCCTCTCCAACCGGTATTTGTTCACTAGGATTTGGTTTTTTGAATCCTAATTTTCTAGTGGCGGAGGAGGGAGGTGGCGCTTTCATGGTGGAAGGGAAGAGGGTGTAGCTGAGAGTGAGTATAAGAGCAAGGAACACTACAACAAAATTGATGATTAGTGACAATTTTAGTTATGACATATTAGTTTTTTGTCACAAATAAATGACATTAAGTGACAAAAATATGGTTTCGTCGCACATTTCATTAGTTCGAGTATTTTATGTGATAATATTTTAAATCGTCATATGATGGTGTCACCAAATATTTGATGTTGCATCTTTTGACTAAATGGAGATGGAGGGAAATTTTTTTAGTGACAACTTAAACATTGCGTGACAATTGTATTAAGTCATTAATGCAATATTTTTTTGTGACGAATTCTAAAATGTCTTACTTGTAAAAAAATTAATATAATGTCACCAACATTAATATTTACTATCGGCGATAATTTAAATTTTGTCATGTATCTTAATTATTTTTTATGACATACAAATTCGTCACCTAAATATAATTAATACTGACATTATATTATTCGTCACCTAAATGTAAGTAATATTGGCATTATATTATTGTCCCAGATACATATGGCATTAAAGGATGATATTAGTGGATGTCACCATTTATTAATTAATTTAATGACATTAACCATATGTCACTAATAAATTTTTTTAGTGAAAATTTATTAAATATTATTGTAACATTTCATAATTTTTCTGGATAACCATATAAAGAAAAACAAAAACGTCTAAAAAGATATAAAAATGACCCCGGGGAGTACAAGCATACAGATTTAATTGATCGAATAATTGAATAACATAGTAGTGTCTATGAAGAATTCATCACAACTCATCCTCACAAGCATTTCTCAATTTAGAGGTAAGACTTTCAGAAACCAAGAACCATAGCTACACTGTTTTGTGATTTGCACACGCACACACACACATATATATATATATATATATACATATAAGAAGCATAAATAAATAATAGCTCATGAGTCATGAGAATCACTAAAGGCGACAGATATCTTACTCAGTTGCTACATTATTTAAAAACTACACATAATGTCAAAGCATGAGATCATCAAAGATAGCATTCATATGGATGAAGGCACGAATGTTGTAGATTGACATGCTTGCTAGGCACTATGGTACAAACACTTTGGGAGCTGATAACTTTGTTTTATCTGGCATTTCAACAATGAACCCTCTGATAATTGACAAAACATTTCCATCCGCATTTGTGTAACACCACATCTTCAACCTTCTTATCTTTGCATTGTATTCTGTTCCAATCCAAACCAAGATGCAAACAGAACTTGTTACAATATCTCAACCCATGTAAGAGAATTAAGAGATTAACACCCAAATTTTACATCAACTTCTTGTTCATTCACCTGCAAAACAAACCATAGTTAGGCAAACTATTCATATATTTTAAATTATATTTTTAGCCAAAAAAGAATGTCAGATAGAATGCTCTCAATCAATTGTTTCAGTATCACAACGAATCAATAAAGATAAGAAAATTGGATTCGATCAAATAGGATAATCAAACACATAAGGAAATAACAGCAAAAGATTTATTTAGTTTGTATATTTGACTTACAACTAGATTCAAGCTGATCTTGATCTTAAGCATTGCATTCTTTAGTTTTACATTTTAGAAAAATTAGGCAGCTTGAAATTTACCAATCAGAAGAAAAAAGAATTGGAAGAGAGTTGTTAAGCCAAACATCAATATCTATTTCATTAGACAAATTTGTGAAAGTATCTTAAGCAAAATGCCAGAAGCAAACCATTAAAAGACAAATAATGCACCAAGTTTACATATGACTTAAAAAATAATTTATCAGGATATCAAACTTACAAAGTGCAAAAAGACCAAAAACTTGTAGTCCTTTGAAACTCGGGGAATGAATTCAGTATATATCATTTTTTCTACATCTAATAGGAGAAGCTTCAGGAGAGCCACATGAATCTTGGTCAATAACAATGAGCCTTGGTATAAGCGTATGAACCAAAACAATTTAATAAATAAATGTAACCAAAAGGTAAACAATGAAAAATATTGGCAATGTTTTGACCATTTTGGTCTAGATTCTTTTAGTTAAATAAAACTGAATTTCATAAAGCCAAACCTTGTCACAAAATTCCTGTGCAAAATCATCAAGAGTGAAAGGGTATATTTCTACAGTTGAAGCATGAGCATACAAGAACTGAAAAACCTGACCTGAAAATAGCTAGTGTCATTACTATAAATAGTAGACATAAATACACTAATGAAAATTCACATTTCATCCAGTGCACCAAATCCACTTGAAAAAGTTGAATGCATTGCTTCAACAAATTTCCTTCCAAACATCTAAATGGATTTTCATTCATTACTCTAATAAACCTATTAGGAAATTGAACATGTATGTGGAGATATAGAAATTGTTCAAGAGCAGCAGAAGACTGAAGTTAAAGCTCAAGTAACTTTGGCTCCTCAGTGGTAGCTTAATCAATCTTATAAAACCAAATGCAAAATGCCCAGAGGCATTGCTTAATTCTAAATTACCTTTCTCTTTTCAACGAGAGCCTTCCTTTTCCCAGGCAACTTCTTCTGTAATGATATTTTTGGCTGTATACATATACTAAAAAACCTTAGCATACAAAGACAATCTAAAATACATAAACATGAGGCGGCTATTTTAGCAATTCTTCAAAAGTATGATTTGCATAAGTGCTTCCAAACAAATACATGCCTATGTACAAAGCTTGGAATGTTAATAATTCATTATAATATCCTAAGCTAGGAGACAAATGAAGCTATATCAAACCTCCAAATACACTATGGGCACATTCTTTGGCAAATTCATATCAAAGAAAGCATACCTCCTAAAAGAAAAAGACACTTTACCGTGTCAAGGTTTAATCTCCATGCCCAAAAATGGGCTATGTGCTCGAGTTTCAAGATTTGAAAATATGATTAAGTGATAAAAGGTGATTGTTTATTACTATTGAAAGAAACCATACCCACTAAATAGTGAAGAGGCAAGACAAGAACTTACAGAAACATAGGCGTATTTGCATATCATAAGAACGTGTTCAAAAACCAGTTGTATTTGTATTGGAATGACAAAGCTTGTTATCACATAACAAAAGGAAGCATAACTGGGTCATCATCATCATCATCATCATCATTACACTCAAACTCCTCTTCATCAATGTCTGCAAGGCCTTCTTGTCTTTCTTCAGCAAAGATTTGCATGGAAGCATTCTCATATAATTTATTACTTCTTTCGGTAGAATCATAATGAATGACCTCTGGAGCAACATCATCTCCATGTAGTGGTCCTTCTTCAAAATTCTCAACATGGATGGTTCTATCACTCTCTTCAAATTCAATCTCTTGATCTACATTATCATTCACATCAAACATTTCAGAACTTTCAATCTGTTCAATCTCCAGAACATCAAACAAGTGTCTATGATAAAACTTCTGTACTACTTTCCATTCTTTGCCTAACTTGATATCATCCAAGTAAAAAACTTGCTTTGCTTGAATTGCTAATACAAAAGGATCATTCTCATACCAATATTTAGTAACATTAATGCTTACTAAATTACCTTCTTTATGAATGTTCACCTCCTCCTATCAAGGTCAACCCAATCACACTTAAAAATGACAACTTGATACTCTTTTATAAAATCTAATTGAATAATATCAGTCAAAACGACATAAAAGTCAATTTCCTCCTCTTCATGCATTCCTTCAACTACGACACCACTATTTTGACTTCTCAAATGAAGATCACATTCTTTTGTGTGAAATCTAACCCCATTAACAATGCACATTGTATACTTTCTAACACGTCCATCTAGACTACAAGCTAATGAAAATAATCCATCTGACACTTCTTGCGAACCTTGATTTCGCAATGATGTATCCTATAATTTAAAATAAAAGGTATAAAAGTTAGAAAAATCACTAATCAATTTTTGTTGCCATTCATTTCAAAACTATACTTACATGAATTTTAAACCAAAAAAGGAATTGCTCTTTATGTCTTTCTTCAATAGATAATATACTTTGTGACTCAAGCTCCATTTTGTGTTTTCTACAATTAAAAGTAAAAAAAAAAATTAAATAATATAAATGCAAAATGAGTAATTTAAATATGAAAAAGAAAGGCTTACACAAAAAATGGTTTGACGAGTTCACAGTTGTTCAATATATACCACTAAATCATCTCAAATTCTTGCTCTAACAATACCTCATATTTTGATGCACCAAATGGGCCAACACTTCTTGAAAAAATTAATAATTCTGGACCAATTATTTCTTTCCCACCGTCAAAGTTTCTCTCTGCCCGATTAAAGTTAGTCTCAATCCCCAAAAGATACATGAAACAAAACGTTAAGCATTCATTAGAAATGTATGACTCTGCAATACAACCCTCTCGGTAAGCTTAATTTCTCACATATGCTTTTAGTTTGGACAAGAACCTAGCAATAACCAAAATAATTTAATTAGACTCTTTAATTAGCTTTATCACAAAACTTCACATTTGATGTATCAAATAAAAAGTAACCTTTCTATCGGATACATCCATCTATAATGCACTGGTCCTCCAAGCATCACCTCATGTGGAAAATGTATAGCTAAGTGCACTATCACATCAAAAAAAGCTGGTGGAAAGATTTTCTCCATCTTACACAAAATAATGACAATATCATCTTGTAAACAGTCCACATCCTTTTTGTTCAATGTCTTACAACATAATTGCTTGAAGAAATTTCCTAACTCGTCCACTGCATGAAAGATATCTTTTGGTACAAATTTTCTGCTTGCAATTAGAAGTAGTCTTTGTAACATAATATGGCAATCATGACTCTTCAATCCTGAAATCTGACCATCACTATCATTTACACATCATGAGATATTCGATGCATATCCATCTAGAAACTTCACTATTTTTAAAAAAAATCACAAAATTCCCTTCTTTCATCCTTTGAGAAGGTATATCATGCTTGACGCATCAAGTAAGAACCATTTGGCAAACATTTTAAGTGCAATTCTTTTTTTTATGTTCATGCCCTCTAAATCTAATCTTGCGGTTATTGTATCCTTCATCTTTACTTCAATATTTAACATTGTGCCTAAAACATTATCACAAATGTTCTTCTCAATATGCATGGCATCAAGATTGTGTCTCAATTTCAACATCTCCCAATAAGGCAACTCAAAGAATATGCTCTTTTTAGTCCAATTCAACTCAGCATGGGTTCATTTTCTTTTCTTATTGGTTGGATGCTTTCCGAAATTAATATCTTTCATAATTTCTAATTGTTGTACCAAACCAATCCCTGACAGTTCCTTAGGTTTTGACCTATTTTCTTTTTTACCGTCAAACAATTTCCTACTTCTCCAAACATGATCTTGAGTCAAAAAAAGGGCGATGATACATATAACAGATCTTGTTCCTCAACTTTTGATGAGGAGTTTCATCATTACAAATAGGACATGCCAAATAGCCCTTCGTACACCATCCAAACAAATCGCCAGATGCTGGAAAGTCATTTATAGTCCACAAAAGTGCAGCATGCATCTGAAAATATTCATTCTTGTAAGTATCAAAAGTGCACACACATGTTTCCCATAAATCTTTCAACTCTTCTATCAATGGTCTCAAATAGACATCAATATATTTTCCTGGAGAGTTTTTACCAGGAATAAGTATTGACATCATTATAAATGGATCTTTCATACATTTCCAAGGAGGAAGATTATATGGCATAATCACAACAGGCCACATGTTGTATTTAGAGCTCATGACCCCAAAAGGATTGAAGCCATCTGTTGATAATCCAAGCCTAACATTACGCGGACCATTAGCAAACCATTCATTGTCATTATCAAATGCTTTCCAAGCATCTCCATGTGCCGGATGCCGTAAAGTATCATCATCAATATGGTTTTTTTTATGCCACCACAAATCCTCAGCTGTTTTCTTAGACATAAACAATCTTTAAAGTCTAGGTTTTAGAGGAAAATACCGCAACACTTTCCAAGGAATTTGCTTGTCATTGTACTTCCATCTTGACGTGCCACACACAGGACAACTTTATATATCTTTGAACTCTTCTCAAAATAAAGCACAATCATATTTACATGCATGAATTAGCACATAATTAAGTCCCAAGTCTCTCAAAATTTTTGTTGCCTTATAATAAGATGAGGGAATTGAACTATTAGGGAAAGCCTCCCTTAACAAGGCTAATATCATATTTATTGCCTTATTACTCATTTGGCTATACACTTTTGTATGCAACAATTTCACAACAAAAGACAATGTAGACATATTCGTGTATTGTGGAAGTAATCGTGCTTGTGCTTGATTCAATAGTCTACTAAATTGTTTTGTTTCTTCCTCACTTGGAGTAGAATTAAAATTACCGCCACTCTATTTCATCTTCACCCACTCTAGGAAATATATTTTCCAATATATCATACATTCCATCATTGATTAAGTTTTCATTAATATAATGACAATTAGTAGTATCTCCACTTTGTTGATTCGCCAAATTAAGATTTGAAAAATCAGATTGCTCACCATGATTAATCCACCGGATGTAGCCCTCTGACATACCTTTCAATAGCAAATGATCTTCTACTTCATCTTGAGATATTGTAAAGATATTTAAGCAATCTTGACAAGGACATAGGATTTTAGATTCTTCTCCCATATTTCCATGAACAAATTTCATAAAAGATGATACTCCTAACACATACTTATCAGAATATTTACTCTCCATCATCTAGATTTTATCCATATTTTCACCTATTTTTTTTAAAAATTGAACAAAATATAGTTAATAAAAAATTATGCAATTCAAAAAGTCTTTAAACAATTATAATATATATATATATATATATATATATGTACGACAATTCTTTAGCAAACTTGTGTTAAATTTCTTTTTAATAAAAAACAACAAGAAATAGTCCTACCTCTAACATTTAAATAAAATAACACAAAATCTATAATAAGTCATACATAAGTAGGGACCAAACAGATTTTCAAAGTTCCACCTAAATATCATTTTTAGATTGATATTAAGATTATCATCAACACAAGGTGAAAAATATATTCCTCTATCATTTTATTCAAGCTAGATCTTTCACCTAAATAATACTTTCCTAAAGCACCGGCTCTATTCATTGCAAACATCTAAAAAGCATACTAAATAAGGCACCACTTTTACTATTTCAAGAACCTAAAGAAAAAAAGGACCATCATTAATAATAAAACTTATAGTCTTCCTATGAATAATGAGAAATAATTTTGTAACAATGAGTCACATGTTCTATTGATATAGACACATACAATGAGAAATAATTCATCCAATAATTCATGTAATTTATGGGTATTAAAACTATTCATGTTTCTCATATCTTAAAATAAATCAATCAAAAATTTATTTCATCACATGATGTTAAGTTTTAATTGATGAAAGACCAAAGGACATGGAAAACCTGATGATTACAAGTGATGGAATGAATCATATAAAGATAAATCATCATCATTATCTTATATATGCCATTTAAAACCCCAAGTAGAAGAAAAAACAATCAAACCCCATCAAGATAAACACATCACAAGCTCAATGATCATCAAGGAACATCTAATGAGCTCTCGTATCACTAAAAGTTTTAAAAAACTAACAACTAAATAAACAATTACAGAAAAGGCAATCTCACATTTATCAAACCTAGCTTGTCAAAAAAATTAAATCCCTCAAAAACCAGGACAACAAGATTGGGAATAAGGGATTCAAAGAAAATAATTCTAAATCAATTATCGAATTAGGAAAACCTTACGGTGATCAATGGATCAATTAATGGATTGGAAAAGATTTTTGCCAATAAGTTTCAAAAAGGCGAGCTTTGATCTACAAGAGCGAAGGACAATAGATCACCAAATGATGCTTGAGAGAGGAGTTGCAGGTGGTGTTTAGGAGTGGTAAAGAGTCAGATCTCACAAACTAACGGATCCAATTAGGAAACCATGTCATATATATAGGCAATTTTTTTTTACAAATAAATAATAATTATATTGCTATTTGGATAAAGAGAGTAAATAAATAATAATTCTATACCTATTTTGATAAAGTGAATAAATAAACAATACTTCTATTCCTATTTGAATAAAGAGAGTAAATTGATCTTACCGTTGTAACGTGCTTATCATCTATTTTAGTTATTTATTTTATTGTTTCGGATAATATAGGAATGTGCGGCAATTGAAGGTTCAACTTTTCAAATAAAAAACAATAATTGTGGTTTAGTGAACGTGGGTTGTTAAGTACAATATTTAAAAAAAAGGCTTTGTGATTGATATATATTATATATTAAAAAAAATGAATCAAGTACTGTGATGGTAAGTTCTACACTGATCAAGATTTTCAACAAAATCTATCAATACAATGTAGAGAGAGATTCATGTGCGAGTGGTAAATTGGTAATATATGAACTAAACATTGACATTTGTTTAATATAGAAATATCCAAATCGAATAATTTTTTTAAAAAAATTAACTACGAAAATAAAATTTGAAATTATTTTAATATAGTTATATTCGAATAACTTTTTTTAAAATTAAATATGAAACTAAAATTTAAATTTAATATATATATATATATATTGATGGTATATTTTTTAGATTAAACCCCTAATTTATTTATATCTTTTTATTAAACCCTATTTTATATTTTTTTATATATAGTTATCTTTCACCTATATTAATATTGAAGCCCTACAATATTAATGAAGAATCTTGTCAGCATGTCTCTCTTGACTATTATTCGTTCATAATTTTTTTTGATATTGCAATAGTGTATGCATTCAAATTATATGAGCATGCAAGTTTTATTTTACTTTTTTACATTGTAGTTGTAATGGATCCATATATTATAATGAAAGAAGCTAAAGATTTTTTTGAAGATGTTTCAATGGAGGTTGTCTCGTACCCACTAGAAAGTGTTGTAGATGAGGTAGAATATGACTCCATTGAAAGTGCTAACATAATACATCAATTAGATTTAAGCAATGGTGCTATGAAAAGGAAGTTCAGTTTGAACAAAAAGAAGAAAGAAAGAAATTAATTTCAATCGTTGATTTGAACAAGTTCGCTGAGGATGACTATGAAGATGACAATGTAGAAGAAAAGGAGAAAAAAAAAAAAGTGATAAGGAGTATGTTAAAGATTTATCTCGATAACTTCTATTGGTCTTTGGTAATTATCATAATATTTTAGTCGTGAACTATGTAATGATTGGCCCATTTGATTTTTAGAGATGATCTTTTATTTAGTTTTCCTTTCTTTATCTTTTAACACCTTATTTTACTTAAATTCTCTTTTATCCTTTCTCCTTACTTTTTTCTATTATTGATTCCATATTCACACATCATCTCATAATTTCAAATAAACAAAAAAAATTAAGCTAAATTAATTAATTAATTAATAATTAAAAAATATGAATATATACATATAACAGTCCAAGACCAATATTTTTTGTTATTATAAACATAATTAAGCCAGCATATATTTTTAATTTTAAAAAATTGTTAAATTTATTACAATAATTTGATAAATAATTAAAATAAATTTACTTAGGGCCATACCCAAAAATAAACGGCTTCAAAATTGGGATAATCATTTACTTTAGGCAATTTAATAAATAATTAATATAATTTGTGCATATAAATTGAATTATAGATAATGACTATAGATAATTATATTTATTTAAATATATTATATTATATTATATTATGTTATATAAGTAAAAAATTGATTCTATCCTTTTATTTAACCCTAATTTATGGTAGGCATGATTGTAATTATAAAAATTAATACGGTCAAATTTACTATTGATTTAGAGATTATTATATATTTTTAAATTTTAATTTATCTAATTGCTTTATGCCTATCATATTACTCAAATATTTCTATAAAAACAAATCTAGAAGAAAAACTTTATTATTCACACTAGTTATTTAAGAGTATTGGGTGTATACACATCGGAGGATTTTTCACTTATTGAATTTCTAATGTAATTTTAATTTATTGCATATATTTTTATATATTCATGTAATCATCTTTGATATTTATTTAATAGTTGATTAAATATCAAGTAATAAAAATTGTTTATGTTAATTTGATATTTACCAAAATTGTTTTTGACATATGTCTAAATAATGCAAGTTTTCATATATTTTATTGACATAGGCACAAATTGATGTATTTTTCAAATGTTTAATCACTAAAACATTTCCCTTATTTTCCTCTCTTCCCTTTTAGTTCATATACTTTCATTAACTATTAATAAAACAAATAAATAAAAACCAATATTAACTTATTAATAAATAGTTAACTTCTGATTAGGTCCCTAGGAAAAAAGTTTTTGATGTTAGTCCACAAAGAGGAGTCGCCGGAGATCTTTGCTTGCTGCCTGGACGCCTGCTGAGCGCCTGATCGCCGCCTGATCTCAGTGCTGCCATTGATTCTATGAATCCACAATCGGCATAGACCAAGCTGGCCAGCCGTCCATCCAATCCCTTCCGAACTGTCCTTGGATTAGGCCTCACTCCAACCCTAACACGGCGGCGTCCAGCTCAGCAATGATATTCAGCTCAAGGCAGTGGATTTTGAAAGTTTTGGGAGGATGTAGAGTAGCCTTCCAGCGGGGGTTAGGGTTCTGGGAGGCGAGGGAGGGGAAGAGGGTGCCGCGGGTTAATTGCTATAGAAATAATTGCCATTTTCTTTTATTTTTGCATTAAAATTTTAGTTTGCTGTTTTTAGGTAGCTATTTGTAAATTTTTTCTTTAGTTTTTATTTTTCTCTTAAAAAAATTCTAGCTTGCCCTTGTTCTTTAGCCTTATCAATGATCTCAAAATTTTTGTATTATGTACCATATATTAAGCTTTTTTTTTTTTTGTGTCTTGAATGGCCAATCCCACAACTTTAAACTTTGTTTTCTTCCCTTCCTCTTTGATATGGTTATATACCTTTACACAAAGCAGAAAACACTTGATTATTTTTAAGGAATTTTATAATAACAACATCTTCATTTTAGCTTTATTGGGCACCTAACATGTTTTGACAAAACAAAACATACTGTACACCCTTGTTATGTGCACCATTTTGTTGACCATTATAATGAAAACAAATAATCTCTATTCTAATACTCATGTAAGTTTGTTGATTTATACTGTATTCAGGTTATTATTGATTTCAATTGATTATTTTTTAATTAGATAGAATATTTATAAATGTATATATTTACTATTTTCTCTATTTATAAAGATGGCAGCAGGAAAACGAGGTAAGAAAAAGACAACTATAGAGCAAGTACAATCAAGCAGCACTCATAACCATCAAGTTCAGATAACTAATGATCAAGTGGTGCAACCCTCAATTGAATCACATCAAAACAATCAAATAAAATCATCACAAGAAGATTTTGATGATTCACTTGGTAAAAATTCTAGTATGTTTTTATAAACTGAGTTTACTTAGTTTATTTTAGGTTTTTAATATTCAAGTGAAAATATTTATATTTTTTTATTGATGTAGCTTCTAGCCCCCCTAAAAAAGTACCAGGGCCAACTAGGGGTTTGGGACTTGAAAAACTCATAAAGGAAAAAATAAACTCTGCGATAGACATAGCAATAGGTAAGGGGAGGCCTACTTCAGAAATTCAGTCAGCTAAGTTATCTTCTGAACTTGGAGTGATTTCTCGACAATTCATCCCCATGCTAGCAAAATGGAAAGATTTGAATAATGAAGATAAATTTCATGCCTTGGAAAGTCTTAATGTGAGTGATTATTATTTATTATTTCTTTAATAATAAAATCTTACATTCAAATCTAATTATTTTTTTCATTTCTTAGAAAAAGTTTAAAATGAAATTGGATGATGACTACATCAAGAAATCAGTAATGCCCATCCTATCAAAGTTGTCTAGAAACCAACGTTTTAGATTTCATCATCACTATAAAAGTTTTGCAAATGATGAAACGGCACGGCAAAGTAATCCTCCAAAGTTCCATTTGACGCAAGAAAACTGGGAAGATCTCTGTAATTTATTTAGTGAACCCAATTACAAGATATTATTTCTTATCTATTTACTAATTAATTTACACCATATGATTTTTTTATTTTTTTACTAAAAAAGTTTTATTTAATGTAAAATTATGATGAAGTAAATAATAGTGGTTTTGATTTTTTTTTTTTTTTAATAATTATGTATATCATGACTATATTTGTTTTTTCATTCACTCGAAAATAAAGAGGAGGTGTGAAATCAACCAAAGGGCTAGACAAACAGTAAAGTTTACTCATAATCAAGGATCGAGGGCATTTGTTGCAAGTCACTATGCTTTGGTAAATTATTTTATTTTTCGTACATTATTTAACTGTCAGTTTTTGTTTGAATAATTAATTCTATGTAATAATTAATGTTTATTAATTTTGGAACTATATACATAAGGATGATCAAGAACCAAATATGATGGATTTTTTTCAAGTCGACTCACTATTCAGAGAGTAAAGGATGGTCAACATCTGAGGCTCAAATAGCTTATGTAAAACCTTTCACAAGAAGAATTTATTTATTTTTAATAAGATTGCTTGTTAGTTAATTATTTTTTTTTAATTTTTAGGAAATTATGGAGGATAAATTAGTAGTACTTGGCAAAGATGGATCACAACCAGAAAACATTGATGTAATAGTTGATGAAGTACTTGGTACTATCTCAGGATACATTAAAGGGCTTGGATATAGACCTAAGCCTATTGAAAAAGTCTCAAATGTAAGCTTTGCTAAGTTAAAAGAAACTCTTACAAAGATACAAGATGAGCTCCAACAATATAAGTCAAATTATGAAGTGATTCAAAATCAAATGCAAGCCATGACTCAAGCTTTATTAGCTGCTGGAATCCAAGTGCCCATTCCTCAATTTTCAGGTATATGCATAATTAAACTTCCTTGTCTACTTTAAAGCTCAACTTTTTTTTAATTTACCCTTGTTATGAATTAGTATTACCATTTGTTAAAACATATTGATTTAAGGTCACAATGAGACAAGCTCTGATTCGACAGAAGTACCATCAGCACAAGAGTTAAATTAAGAGTTCGAATGAAGGCTACAAGAAATTATCTAGTTTGATATGCATCTTTAAAAGGTCTAAGTTTTTAATGTCATTAGGAAATTTTATGATATTTCAGTTTTTTTATGACATTTTATAACATTAATTTGTGTTAGATTTTAATAACTATACAAGTCATATAATATTTATTTTCTTGTGACATTCATATTATTGTCACGCTTGTTCAAATAAAAATTGTATTTAATGACAAAAATATTTTTTATTAGCGACAAACTGTAATCATCACTAAAATAACCTCCAATTACTAACTATCATACTTTTTATGATGCTTTTGTTGTGCAATATGTGACAAACATTTGCGTCACTTATTATGAGATCATTAGAAAAATGTCACAAAATTTCAAAATTTTACTTCATATCTAGTGACAATGAATAACGTTTTATGACGCTTTTGTAATACAATACGCAACAAACATTTTTGTCACGTATTATGTGATCAATGGAATGATGTCATAAAATTTCAAAATTTAACTTCATATTTAGTGACAATTTATTGCATTTTATGACGCTTTTGTTGTACAATACGCGACAAACATTTTTGTCACTTATTATGTGATCATTGGAACAATGTCACAAAATTTAAAAATTTTACTTCATATTTAGTGACAATTAATAGCATTTTATGACGCATTTGTAGTACAATATGCGAAAAAAATTTCCTTCACGTATCATGTGATGATAAGAAGAATGTCACAAAATTCCAAAATTTTACTTCATATTTAGTGACAATTTATAACATTTTATGACAAATTATCATAATATTTTGTGACAACAATAAATGTCATAGATAATTGTCGAATTTGTGACATGTCACAATTTTGTCATATAAAAGTTATGATTGCATGACAAACATGCAAATTGTCACATTAGCCCTTTAGCGACGGTGATTAGGCAACAACGCATGGTGACGGCAAAAAAATGTCACAAAATATTTTTAGTGACAAAAATATGTTATTTAGTGACATTATTATGAATGTCCTTAATTGACAAATTTGTTGTAGTGGTGGAGCCAGAAAATTTATGATGTGGGGTCAATAAGTATAACATTCTCATCTATACTACATGCAAACATGTTTATCTATATATAACAATCATTGTTAAACCATTATATGAAGCACAAATAAACATTTCTAATACAAACCATATATATTACTTGAAAGTGCATAAAAAATACATCATTTTTTCATTTGCATTTATATTCTCACAATCTCCTATGGATAACACATACGCATAAGAAGTAGCAAGTGTTATGAAAATTTAAGCAACAATAAGTCATGTCTCTAGCATCTTTTGGAATTCTTCAAGTAATGATTTCATCATACTATCAAATGACAATGAATACATTGGAAATATGACTATAATAAACAATTGTTTTCAACCAAAGTTAAAGCTAGGACAAACAAAAACTTACAAATCCAAAAACAGATGTTCATAGTATCGTAAAGTGCAATGGAATTAGAGAAGATGTCCAAAGTACAGAGGTCCAATACCACTATAAGAAGATGTTGTTTCTGATTTCTTCCTTGAACATGTTAAATGCAACCTAACAAAATAAAAAGTAAAGTTATATAGACATAGAAACCCAAAAAGTTCATATGCTCCTACAATAAGTCTCTTAACATAATATTGCCATTTATAAAAACAAGCAAATCATGGATATATTTATAAATATAGTTAAAGCATTATAAAAAAAAATACAAATAACAATTTTCTTTTTATCAGGCTTATACCTATCATTCACAATTGTCCATGATGAGATTTCATATTTTGAAACCATTGGATAACCATTTCGTTGTCAATGTTGTTGAATATATCTCTTTCAATATATGTAACCAAACAATCATTCATCAAATAATTATCTCCCATATGGTTCCTTAACCGATTTTTCACAATTTTAATTATAAAAATGTTCTTTCTACACTTGTAGTTGCAACATGTAATATTGATACCAATTTAGTCAATAGAAACACAAGTGGATAAACAATATTCTTGACTTCACCAACTTTTCCGTAAGTTGACAAATCTCTTTAATACCAAGAAATTCTGGTTAGAGCGCATATCAATAATATAAGATTCAAGTTGACTGGCAAGCCCCATAACATCCACAGTTGAAAACTCAAGAGGATAAAAGTGAGCAAAGAGAATCAAATTTTGTTTATTAAAAGTAGAAAAAGAGTCACTTGGGCTGAGACATGCTGCACAAAGAAGTAACTCCATGTTAATCTCGGTGAAACGGTTGTTGAGCTCTTGAAGTTGTCTATCTATAACAACATTGAATAATCGATAGTGATGCAAATTTGAGACATCAATAACTTTACATCATGATCTTCCAGGAGTTGCATATTTGTCATCCATGCTAGGAACCAAAATGCTATATTTTCCACAAAAAGAAAGGATTTCATATAATAATGGATCTCATCCATCATATTTTATCATTTGTAGCCTTTTTTTAGATATTTTAACCAATTCCATAGCATTGACTATGTCTTGATCCTTTCTTTGTAAAGACTTTGACAATTTATTTGTACTGCCTAGCACATTTTTCATCAAATGTAAGTTGAATATGAAATCAAAAGATTGAAGCATTTGCAATAAGAATTGTGCTTTCACCCTTTGCTATGAATTTAAACCATTCTCACCAACATTTTCAAGTACATTAATCACATAAGGGAACAAAATAATTAAGTTTAGTAATGTTCCATAATGTGAGCTCCATCTAGTATCACCGGCACATTTAAGACTAATTTCTTGGTTTAAGCCTTTTCCACTTGCAAGCTCATCATTTTTTAGTGCCTTGGCAACTCTAGAAACTTTACTTTCTCTAAGAATATCATATCTCTTACATGATACTCCATCAACATTAAGTAAACAACCAACATTCTAAAAAAGTAAAGCAACGAAATCTTCATTTTTTGCAACCACTACAAGAGTTAATTGAAGTTGATGTGTAAAGCAATGAATATAGAAGGCAAACTCATTTTCCTTCAAAATCAAACTTTTCAAACTATTAAATTCACCCCGCATATTGCTAGCTCCATCGTAACCTTGTCCACGAATCTTGATAAACTTAATCCATACTTGGAGAATATAGACTCAATTGCTTCTTTGAGGGGCAATGCAGTAGTATCAGAGACATGAACTATAGCTAAAAAGCGTTCAACAATACACCCACTATTATTCATGTAACGCAAAATAAGAGCCATTTGTTCCTTATTTGAGATATCATGAGATTCATTTACTAAGATTGCAAATAAATCATCTCCTAACTCATTAATAATTGCCTTTGTTATCTCACTTGTTGTAGTACTTATAATGTCATTTTGAGTATCATAAACTGTTAGTTTTAGATTGCTAGGAGCATTCTTCAAAACAACACTATTGATAGCTTCATTGTTTTTAGCAAGAAAATGGAAGAGTTCAAGAAAATTTCATTGATTGTTTGATTCCTCGGATTCATCATGACTACAAAAAGGTAGTCCTTGTCAAAAAAGGAATCGAAGGCAATCTACTAAAGCAGTCAATCTTGTGCGATATTCACTTCTAGCTTGATCTCCTTGCTTAATCAAAATTGATTGAATATTTTGATTTTGATTCATCAAGTCATGACATTTTCTATAAGCTTGATTATGGGTACTATTAAGACCACCAATATGAGTTTTCAATCTATCTTTCTTATTCCAATTTGTAAAACTTTCAATGACAATTGAGTCTGCAATTCCTTGCTTTATGATATTTGGTTTGAAAAGATAACAATATAAACAAAATGTAGCATCTTTAGCTATGCTATACTCTAACCAATTGCCATACACATCAAACCAACTCAGATTAAATTGACGCAACACATTCCCAATGCTTGTTTGTGGAAAATTATGATAATGTGGTTGGCAAGGTCCCTTTCGTAAGTATGTTCTTCATACTTTATCTTGATCATTAGGATGATAAGTTAAAATTAAAGGGCGAAGTACTGGATCCGTGGGTACATTTTTAAATTTTTTTCAACATGAGCTTGCTTTGAACATTGTTGAGTTATTTGAGGTTCATCATTATTTTCAGGAGTTGAACTTGATTTTTCAGACAATTTATTTCCTTTTGAAGTATTTTCCATTCACTAACATTAGAAAAAATAATAAAAGTTCAATGATAATTAATGTGAATATCAGAAAACATTCACAACCTATAATAAAAACAATTGGTCTATTAGTAAACTATGAAAATGACATATAACTAGCCTACTTAATTATGCATACACCAATAAAATTAGCAATACTAATTACTTACTTGAATTTTAAAAATAGAGGTCTAACAGACCTAGCATTTGTGGCACTATTACATAATTTACAATTGTTTCTATGGATTAATCATCCATTCCCTGGTACTTCCTCACTTTAATAATGATCAATAAAAAGTAACTTTCATGACTATCAATTCAAAGCCTTCCAATGAACTCTATCAACAAATAAATTTGTACAAAAAAACATTAGACTAACAGATTGAGCATTCACTCCTAGAAATGCATGCATTGTAATATTGTATGTTCATGATCCATAGTTTATAGCCATAATTCATAGAGAAATAGGAATTATAGGATGGAATCATGGAGATTATGGTTTTACCTAAAATTGAGATATGGATTATGTGGAGAAGCCAGAATTCCTGAAAAGAGAAGGAGCACAATGCACCGATGAGAAATTACGGTGGAGAGGGTGGTGGTGAAGAGTAAAGTCTCCCAGATTAGGAAAGATCGAGCACCCGCAGACGGTGGTCGGTGCTGTACTACCTATGGTATGGACTATCTAGTGGTGGTGGAGTCTTGGAGAGATTACCAAGAATCAAGATGGTGGAGAAAAGAGATTGTGAAAAAAAAAGGCTAGTAGTTGATTGGCTGGAGAGAGATCAGAGATGGAGAATTAGGAAAGGCAACAACCTTCCAAAAGTATATTATAAAACTAATATATAAATATATATTAAAGAAATTTAAAAATTTTTGTGAGGTCTCTGGCCCCACAAAAACCTACATAGCTCTGCTCTTGTCCACACCATCGCTTCATCTTCAATGACTGGAGAACATCGAAAGCCCCCCCTCTCTCTCTCTCGTGCATTCAAAGCTTGGATTTTTTGAAGGAGGAGGAGAAAAGGAGTATCGGCGGTTGGCCAGATAGCTTCATTGCTCTGAGATTCTCTCTGTTAGATTTTCTCTTTTGATTTCACAAATATTAGGATTTTTTGTTTAAAAAATATTTTTTTAACCTTCATTTGGTCAATGGAGATATGCTTGCTAATTCCCCTTTTGGAACCCTAATTTCCTTCAAGATAGGAGAGGGTGTTGCCGGGGAGAGGATGCAAACCCTCGCCTTCTCCACCTTGACCTCAAGCACAACCATCTCACCGCTGAGATTCCTCCTATTCCTTATTCTCTCTGTTATTTGGTGCTCTCTTCTAATAATCACAGCGTCACTGTCCTTGATGACTTCATTGGAGCAGAGTTTGGAAAACTTGATATTTTGGTTAGTTAATTGGTTAGGAGAAACCAGATCTATCATTTCAATGAGACCCAGCATATGCTCCTGATGAGATTAAAAATGTGGAAAATAAGGGAAAATGATTGGAGATTCAGAGAGGGGTTAGGAGGAAGACCTTCGCGGTGTGGTGGAACTTCAAGAATCAAGCCATGGAGAAGTTCGATCGGAGAGACAACCATTTGGTTGAACACTTTATGGGTGTAGGTGAATAATGCTGGTGTTTCTGGTGTTATTATGGATGTGCAGGGATTGAAAGATCTGAATGTTGATCAACAATCTTGGGCAAGCTAATCTTCATCAAATTATTCTATTTTCTTTTTTTTAAATTCCTTTTTATGAGATTTTGTTTCATTTGGAGTTGAATTTCTGGATGAAATTTTGATGTTTTGATGAAATTTTGGCATTTAGTTAGTGATGTAACTTTGTTAATAATTATTATGTGTTTACTTAGTTTGGTAAAGTGATGGAAATTGACTCTCTTTTTTTATATAGCAAAGGTTGTTTTTTTTTCAGGGAAGTGAGGCCGGAGGAGAGAACACTGCAGCAGTTCCCAGAATGGAGATTTAAAGCCACAAGGTAACTATGTTTTAATGAAAAAAATGTACTGAAAGTTATAAAATTAAGAAAGCAAAGAAAAACAATATTGAAGTGGAGAGAAGAGAAACAACCAACTTCTTATTCACTTCCTTCTTTATCACATGTATATCATATCTATGTCATATACAAAATTACAAAGCATCTATTTATAGGCTAAGAGAAATATGAAAAGTCACATCAATTAAACTTCCTCATAAATACCGGGAAGATGGAGAGACATGAGAAGATGAAAAGTCAAAAGAGTTTTAGGAGTTTAGAAGATGAAGAGGTTTAGGAGTTTGGGGAAATGAAGAGATATACATTAATAGGCATCCACTTTAATTAATATTTCATAACACTGAACAATTAATATGATTTATTTATTAGTGTTGTTCTAAACCATCACAACCATCACAACCACCACCACCAATAGTATATTATACAAAATTTGGTAGCTTTGTTATTATGTCTTTAATATAAAAATGGATGATAGAATTATTAGTTAAATACCAAATCAAAGCATATAGTTATTATGATGAAACTAATGTTGTAGTATATTATTGGTTTTTTTTTTATCTCTATTTATGTTTATCTTTTTTTTGCTTATCTTTTTTACTTTTTTTTAGATTAGATAGTTTTTTTTTTGTTGTTTAGCAAGTTGTTTCTAGAACATTTCAATATTTGTGCTTTTAAAAAACCTACATTTATCTCTAAGATGATTTTGATTAAATTTAATAGTAAATTAATCTATATATGTAATTAACGTATACTATTTTATGGGAACATGTGCGACATAGATTAGGTTTTTTTATCTCTATTTATGTTTATCTTTTTTTTTTTATATATATTATTCTTTTATTTTTTTTAGATTAGATAGGGTTTTTGTTGCTTAGCAAGTTGTATTTAGAATATTTGATATTTGTGCTTTAAAAAACCCTAAATTTATCTCTAGAATGCTTTTGATTAAATTTAATAGTAAATTAATCTCTATTTGTAATTAACGTATATTATTTTATGAGAACATGTGTGACATAGATTAGTTTTTTTGTTTTGTTTTTCAGCAAGTTTGTTGGGGAATATTTTGCTGTTTGTGTCAAGGAAAAAAAATTAATTTGTGGCCAACTCACAAAGAAAAACATTAAAGATGAAAGGGATAAAGTGATGTACACCTAACTTTATTTATGATATTCTATTCATTTCAAGTTAATATTTTTTTAAAAAAAAACAAACAAAAGCATGCTTTCCTATGCCTATATATTAATTATTTTCTCTTATGCTTTTATGATCAGGTGTTGGTGTTGACGTTGATGGCCTACCACTAGGCAAACAACTTCAAGAATGGAAGGAACCCTCTTGGTGGCAGGAGAATGAAGAATCGACTAGACCTCCTTGATGAGCGATTGGAACGACTTGAAGGTGTCGTTGGACAATTGAAGTACTTGGTCGATGTATTCTGGATGAGAAAAAAATGCAAAGACTGTACCAATTGTGGTGGCAAGCTCGGCCCCATCCATGAGGTGATGGACTCACGATCTTCATGATCACCAGGGGCGTCGGAGGTGCAAAGGTCTGGACACAGGCCAAGAGAAAGGAAGATGTTGAGAGCCAAAGTGAGGAGGACTGAGATGTAGAAGCGTCATTGCCACGAACTTGATGGTGGAGGGCTCGAGGTGTGAAGGACACTCGGGTAAAGTCTATCCAGTCGGTGGAAAGGTTCAATTCCTTGGATTGCTACTTTATGGTTTGTAGGTAATTTTGGGGTTTTCAGGGAATTGAATGCAAAAAGAAGCAAAGGTAGAAATAAAATTTAGAATCTTCATTATGGTGGTTATTAATTAATTTTTCGTTATGCTTTGATGGGATGGGGGGATGGTGGAGTCGTGGATCCATGCTCGTGGTTTGGGATTGGCTGCTCCAATGGTAGACTCATGGCTCTGTGAGTCATCCTTTGATATATATTTCTAATATGTTTTTTCTTTGTACTATAATTGTTAGGAAGTTTGGGATGTAGTGATTGAAGGAATCGTGGAGAAATGTTTAGAATGGATGCATGAATTGTGGCTGTAGATTTAATTGAAGTATGGAGAATTCATGATCAATGATTTCATTATTGATGTTCAATCTAAGATTGTTCTATTTGCTACCTCGTTGTTCTGTGGAACTACAGTGGATTGTTCAAAAGATGCTCATGAAATTCATTAGTTTGGAATTATGAATGATGGCCAATGAATTGTTTTTGTTTTTTTAATGAAATGGATTAATCTCGAAAAACATTTTGGGTTTGTTTGTTTGCTAAATTGTGTTTTCTTTAGGTTTTATTATTTATCTGGGTTATGAACCTAACAGGTGGGGAAAAGGGGGTCTTGTATTAATTAATTTAATTATTTTTGTATCTTTTGAAAATTTGTAATGTATAAATGAATGTTAGAAAATACTTATGCATGCATTTCTATATATATCTGACATCGGAGCATTATGCAATGAATGTTGAATGGCATTTACATAATATTAATCTTACTTAATAGTCGCTCAAACCCTCTCCACATGCCATTTATATCACCTTGATTGGTTTGTGCTTTTCCCTTCATATCCCTACAATTGTGAGTAATTAATAGCTCCTCAAGCCCTTTCCAAATGACATTCATAACACCTCCACAAGGCCCCATTTTGTTCTCATTTAATTGGCCTCATATATCTACACGAATCATAATATTAAAATGATTTCCCCAATTAATTGTATTATTTTTTTATTTTATCTATCTTTTGTTACTCACACACATGTTTTTCTTATTATTTACATATTTAGTTTATTTTATTTTTCTTACCCATCTTACTAAGCATTGACATTTGGTTTTTTCTTCAGATCGCCACCAAGTAGCAACAGATCTTTAGGCCGATTTCCTTTAGTTGCAACGGGACGTCGGCGAGGACTTTTCCATATAAATCTGTTTGGAGAGCCTCAACCCTCCTCGATCACCTTTGACAAGTCCTCATCCATGATCCTCTTTCAATCGGAGTCCAATATGATGAGCCTGCAGAGCTCAGACCTCACGGGAGAGGGAGATAGAGATCGTGTTGGTACAGTGTTTCGATGCCGTTATCTGAGAGTGTACGTAAGGTTCTCTATCTTTGTTTTTTATTTAAGTGTAACATACTTAATTAAGCTTAGATTAGAATGGTTGAAGACATGTGTGACCATAAATTAGATATATTTTGTTGTTTAACAAGTTGATTTCAGAATATTTCATTTTTTGTGCTGAAGAAAAAAAATTTGATAGAGGTTTAGCAGTAATGTCAAGTGATAGATAGTTCAAGAAACAATTAGTATGTTTATGTATTTCCAAAGGTGTCATTAGAAATCTATGACAGTAAAACTACATTAGATTTTTAACAATCATCTTCATTATTTTTTATTACTGTTAAGTGTAGATATCATTTATATATATAATAAATGAATTAATATATACATGTATATATATATATATATATATAAAGTGTGAAACAAATGAAAGATTTGGCTTAATGATTAACATGATGGTGCAATTCTTTGTTTGTATCATTGTGTATTGATTGAGTGTTCTAGATCTTTATGTTCCTCAATATTTGTTTCATTTTCATGAGATTTGTTTTTGTATTTTTTTTTCTTGGTATTGTTTCTGAAAGCAACCTCCATCTGTCAGTTCAATTTTCTTTTTGATGTAATATTATTTGTTGACATATCATCAAATAGCCCAATTGGATAAGAACTTGGCCTTGAGTACAGATATAATAATTTATATATAATAAAAGAGTAGTAATAAAAGAAAAAAGCTGGAGTGTCTAGGAGACATGTGTGACCCAAGATTAGATTTTTTTGTTTCTTTGCAAGATGATTGTAGAATATTTGGTTATTTGTGCGGGGAAAAAATTAACTTTGTGTCCTTATCCTATTCATCAATAGTTAATGTCACATACAAATGCATGCTTTCCATGGGTTTATATTAAGCTTACTTTGTTATGGTTTGATGAGCAAATTCAGTATTCAAGGTTTCTGTTCTTATTTTACAAAATTAAGAACAACCATCTAATGACATATCATATAAACATATAATTATACAAATGCATGCTCCATGTGTTTACATTATCATTAATAACATCCAATTAATGACAAAAAAACCCTAATTTTATAAACATTTAATAATATATTTATTTATTTATATATTACAAAATTTACAAATCTAAACCAAATTAGCTCTCTTTTAAGAATACCCATATATTTATTTTTATATTACAAAATCTACAAATCTAAACCAAATCATATCTGCTCTTTTTTTAAGAAGACCTGACAAAAACATCATTGATATCTCTAACAAAATATGCAAGAATATTATATGAAAAATGACATTTAAATAACCATATCAATAATAATAATAATAATAATAATAATAATAATAATAATAATAATAACCAAACCAACCATCTCTTTATATATATGCATTTGTGCACCATTTATGGATATCCCAACAAGAAAAAACCACCTAATAGAACTAGAGTTATTTTCCCATACAATACTCCATCATCACTCTCGTAGATCTAACGTGGTATATGATCCCCCAATGTTTGCAAATTTTAATTTATTTAAGATCTCCTTTTACTAATCCTTCCTTATCATTAGTGTTTCAGTGTCAAACAATTATTTTTTTGGCAATGAAAATGCATATCATTCTTGTAGTTTTAAATTATCCTTCCTCTCTGTTATGTTTATTTCTCCCACTTAATTTATGATATATATTTACTTCAATTTGTAGTGTTAATAAGGTAAAAGAAAAAGAAGGGAATGAGTATATCCAAATTCAAGACAATTTGTGTTTTCAAGTGGTAGTAGCCTAGGGAACAAACAAATTTACCAGAATGTTACCATTAATCTTGCCAAAGAATTGGTTTGGCTTCTTTCTTTTAGTTTATTTTCATTTCTCTTTTCATTGCTCAATCTTTCTTTCTAACTTTGTTCTCTATTGTTGTTCTGAAAAATAAATTAATGAATCAAAATGTTTGAAATAACTTAGCAAATGTTGATCATTCAGGTGTTAAGAAACATTGATTTGGTATATGGAGGAGGTAATATTGGATTAATGGGCTTCATTTCTGAAATTTTCTTTGATGGTGGAAGGCATGTTCTTGGGTATGGTTTACTATGTTTTTTTGAAAAAGAAATATTATGTAGAGTCCACTCATTTAATAAAAAACTTATGTTATCAACCAAATCTTTTATCCATCTACTCAGTGTAATTCTCAAGACTTTAATGGGTAAAGAAGTATGAAAATATTTCATTTCATCATTACAAACTCTTAAGAAACAAAAACTCAAGCCACAAATATCAATGGTAATTCTTTTATACAATATTTTTTTTAAAATTTATTTTTTAGTTTTTATTATCATATTACTAGTGTTACTATAGGAGAAGTAAAACTAGTTGCAAATATGCACCAAAGGAAAATAGAGATTGGGCAGACATGCAGATGCTTTTATTGTTATACATGGTTAGTGTATGACACACATTTTCTATCACTCAATATTGCACATGAACCAACCTCCTTTCCTCATTTGCTCCACTTAAAATGCACAAAAAATAACTTCTTATCACTATTTATTATATGCCCCCACATACTTGTTTGAATTTTAATTATTATGTAGGAGGTTATGGCACTCTTGAGAAACTTTTCAAAATGATTACTTGGGTACAATTAGGCATACATAACAAACCAGTAATTTGATTCCGATTGCACACATACACAACTAAAATTATAATAAAAACATGACTAATGTATTCTTTGTTTCCAGTCGGATTGTTGAACAATGATGGCTACTATAACTCATTACTTTCTTTCATTGACCACGCTGTAGAGGAAGGTTTTATCAAGCCAAGTGCACAACATATCATTGTCTCTGCTTCAAATACAAAGGAACTAATTGACAAACTCGAAGTAATGTTTATAAATTTTTTAATAATATTTACTAAAGGTTAAACCATTTACAATTTTTGTTGATTATTTAAAATTCTACTACAATTACAGGAATACTATCCATGTCATGAAGAAGTTGCACTAAAACTAGATTGGAACTCCGAGCAGCTTGAACACTCCCAGATCAATAAAATTTCTATTTAGATATAATGATACTAAGAACAACATTATAGACAACTTTTGCCCTCTTAAAACTTCAACCTATGTTTGTAACTTCCTGTCATGAGAAATGTTAACTTGCATATTAAATTCTCAAAAGAAAGAAACAAATAATGCATTAATGTAATACAAAATACAATGAAAAACAAAAACCTTTGATAAGTGCTTGTGTATAAGTATTAAGAAGTATACTTTTCTTACATTGAGCATCACTTTTATAAGATTTTATGGCTCATTTGTGTGTATTTGTGTTTTTTTTGTACATTTAGAGTTGTGGAGACAAGTTTGGAAGAAAGAAAGCAAAAATAGATCATGGACGCAATTGTTGAGGAAACTCTTGGACGGAACAAGGATTAAGGCATAAGTTGTGCTCATAGACATGTGGGTGTGTGCCAACCTCCAAAATGTTCAAGTAAATATGAAAGGTGGAGGGGCACAAAAGCAGTCACACTCATATGTTCCGAGTTATGCGGCATTGTCAAGAGATTCGTCAATGTGGTTGAAAACAAGACGCGAAGTGATCTACCACATGCTTGTGTGCCCAACTTGGCGGCCTCGATGAAGAAAATGAATTAAGGAGCACTATAGCGAAAGTACTGTAGCAGTTTAATGTAACAAATCACTGCATTAAAATCATTGTAGAAAAATCACTGTAGCAGTTGTTATTCACAGCGCGCAGGAAAACGAAACCTGAAAGTCCACATGGCCATGTGAAAATTCCGCACGCCCGTGTGGATGCCCAATTTCAGCCCTATAAATACCACTTTGGGAGTTTTATTTGGGGATCTTCTTCCTATCTTTTGCCTATCTTTTGGGGAGAGCGCGGCTAGGATTTGGAGAGGTTTTTATGAGATTTTGGAGCGTTCCTATGGCATTCGACATTGAGTTCCTTTGGAGGAGAGCTATTAGGGGAGCTTTCATTGGTATTTATTCGGCGAGGTGTGTCCTAAGCTTGACAAAAGAATCCTTGGAAAATACAAGGCAGCTCCTCATGACCATTAATACGGACGACAAGAGGGTTATCTATATGGATTGCTTGCACTTACTTTTGATTTTATCTTTGACTTTGTATAGCTCCATAGAGAGCTAAACCCCTAGTGGGCACTTGGACATGTAAACCTTAGGTTGATTTTGTTTCATTGACATCTATTATGTTTTCTTTAATTGATGTTTTAATTGATTTTCAATATTGTGTGCTTGTTGATTTGATTTTTCCTTAGAGTGACACTAGAGTTGAGAATCTATCTAGGTAATCCATTGAAGGGGTGAAAACTTCATTAGGATTAGACTTAGCGAGATTGAAGAAGGGTTGAGAGGGTAATTCGAGAGGTAGCGGAATGTCCCATTTCTTTTCTGACGTGATTTATCCTACCTCCACGTTCCAAGAGTTCTTTGCGATCATGATAGAGTGAAGTGGTATGAGACGAACTCCACTAGGGCTTAGTTATGGAAGCAACAGAGTGAAGTGTTGAATAATCCTTAGTGCTGGGGCCTAATCTTGATTAGGGGTTTTTCGCATGGAGCAAAGGGTTAGATCTATATTAGAGAATAGGGTTTATCACTTGAAGTCCCTAGAGCCTCAAACAGTCCCATACAATGTGAGGCGTTGAGAGTATCCCTTTCCACCGGGTATAGTGTAGAGCGCTAGTTACGGTTGACCTTAGGTTTGGGACTGTGTGTCTTTGGATTTTTATGACTCATTAAATTTCAATTAGGAGGCATAATATTAGTCTTGCATTTGAAACAATAGTCCTAGGGTGAGCATTGTCCAGCTACCCCATTTTACTATTGATTACCTCTCTTTACTCCTCTTGCTAGTTTTCTTGTCTCTTGTCTCTTTTACTTTTCTTTGCATTAATATCTTGAATCAAATCACAACTTGGTTTTCACTTTAGCTAAATAGCAATACTTGGTGTTTCCGAACAACTATTTTCTATGGGTCGACTACCCCCTTACCGGGTATTTTATTAATTCGATGACCCATGCACTTGCGGTACGCACAAGCTAGGGGTGTGTCAAGTTTTTGGCGCTGTTGCCAGGGAATAGGCATTTTGAAAGCATTTGCGCTTTGTTATTTTAGCTATTCATTACTTGTTCTATTTCACACTTTCTTTTTCTTCCATCGTTCTAATTTGTTTTCTTTCTTTGATTGTAGCTCAAGGTTATAACTCGAGGTAACCCTTTGACATTGGTTGAAGGTGATCCAAAAATTGAAAGAAATATTCATGGACGAGGAAAGGAACCTATATAAGAACAGTTAAATCAAGCTGAGATAGAAGTTGAATGGTCTGATAATATGGCTGAACATCATGAGCAGCAGAGAACACTCTCAGATTATGCAAGATCCGCAGTTCTTGGCACTCAGTCTAGTATTGTGTGGCCATCGATTATGGCTCAGAACTTTGAGCTCAAGCCAGGCTTTATTTAGATATTACAACAGTCTGCACAGTTTAATAGTTTGGCCTATGAGGATCCAAACAATGGTTGCATTCATTGCCTTAAAGCATCGATCACTACTTAGGAGGAGATGGTGGAAGCTTTCCTAGCTCGATACTTCCCTCCTGAAAAATCTGCGAAGCTCAAACAAAATATCCTTTTTTGTGCAAACAGAATTGGAGTCTCTTTTTGAGACATGGGATAGGTTTAAGGATCTCCTGCGGAAATGTCCTCAGCATGGGTTCCCTGAGTGGATGATCTATAATGGTTTGAACCCAAGCATGAAACAATTAGTTAATGCTGCAGCAGGAGGTACCTTAGGCAGTAAAACCCCATAAGAGGCTCGGCAGCTCATTGAAGAGATGGCTATGAATAGTTATCAGTGGAATACACGAGACAAGAAGAAGATAGCCGGACTTTATGATATCGATGTAGTAACATCATTAGCAGCACAGGTTGAGTCCTTGAGCAAGAAATTAGACACCCTAACTTCTCTTAGATTGGTGGCAGTGATGAGTTACACCGGATGTGAGGGAGGACATGCTTCATCTGATTGCCCGATTGTTATTGATGGTACAACTTCAGTGGAACAGGTGGATTTTATAGAAAATGAAATGAGAGGTCAAGAAAATCCGTATAGCAATACCTTCAATCTAGGGTGGAGGAGCCACCCAAACCTTTCTTGGAGTAATAAAGGGCAACAAAAGACTATGACACCACCGGGTTTCCAACAACAACAATAAGCCCGAAATGTGGAGAACAGAGTTGCAGGGTTGGAGAGCCGGATGACCGATTTGGAGAAGGCTTTGACCAAGTTCATTCAATCTTCACACACAAGATTTCAGTCGGTTGAAGCCACACTTCGCAACCACATTGCATCCTTGCATAATTTGGAGAACCAAGTGGGTCAAATTGTGAAGTCACTTTCCAAAAGACTATAAGGGAGTTTGCCTAGTAACATGGGGCCAAATCCAAGAGAACATGTGAAGGCGATCACTTTGAGAAGTGGTCATGAAGTTGAGAGTAAGCTCCCTACTGAAAAGATGATGGTCGAGTCATCCAAAGAAGTAGAGGTTGAGGAAAGAGCTAAAGAGAAAAAAGTGGCACCCCCACCTTACAATCCAAGAATTTCTTATCCCTCAAGGTTGAAAAATGACCAAAATGATGAGCAATAAAAGAAATTTCTAGGTCTATTCAAGCATTTGCACATCAACATCCCATTTGTAGAGGCGTTGTCTCAAATGCCTCGCTATGCAAAGTTTCTGAATTTTTGCTTGAATAAATTTTTACTTGGGAGGCAACCTAAATTTTTACTATTTTTTCTATGTCCTAGTTTAGTTTTTTGCTTGAATAAGAGCTTTAGTGTTTGTGTTTTGAACATAATATGCTATTGCTGTGATTTTCTCGAGGATCGTTGGTGTTTTATGGTGCTTAAATGTGATTGGCGAAGTTTTAGGTCGTTTGAGCGTAATTTCATTAGTCTCTAGTCAGATTTTCATCATATATGCAGTCTTTGTATAGTGTAGTAGTGCTTTAGACTTGATCTACAGAGTCTACAGATTTTTCTGAGTAATCCAGAGAAGACACATGGCCATGTCGAATATCCACACGGGCGTGTGTTTCCGTTCAAAGCTCAACTTCTCCATCACGAGAAGATACAGGGGTGTGTGAATGCCCCTGTGAGCGACTTTGTGATTACCACACGCTTGTGTAGAATTTCCACAGGGGTGTGTAGATCTTGCAGAGTGAAAGGTTCCATCCCGAGAAGACACAGGAGAGTGTGAATGCCCCTGTGGATGACCCTGTGAAGGGCACACGCCCGTGTGGAATTTCCACAAGCGCATGTGAATCTCTACAGAGAAAACTTTCTTTCTCGAGAGCACACAGGGGCATGTGGCTACCCCTCTGAGCCCCCTTATAAATTCCCACACGCCCGTGTGGAATTTCCACAAGGCATGTGGAACACACAGAAAATTTTTTGTGGGAAACAGAGAAGCCACAGGGGCGTGTGGGTGCCCTTGTGGGTCAGGCACACAGGCGTGGGCAATTTCCACATGGCCACGTTGATGCGTTCAGAGGCCAAAGTGGCCATCTTGAGAGCACACAGGGGCATGTGTATACCCCTGTGAGCAAATCCTGTGGGAGGCACATGGGTGTGGGAATTTTCCACACGGCCGTGTGGATGTACAGAACACCAAAGGCCACACGCGCTTCTTCATCTTTAAACCCCTCCACACTCAAAGAACACTTCTCTTTGCTTTCCCGACCTTCCCCACGTATATATAAGGGATTTGTGGGTTGTCTTCCGGTTGTTTTTGAAGTTTTCGATTTATATTTCGTCGGTAAGCCTCTTTTCCCCTTTCCTTTGTCAATCTCCTTTTCTTTTACTTGTTTTGGCCGATTTTGCTTGGATTTCATAATTAAACTACTGCTGAATAAATGTGTGATGATTATAAAAGCATTGGAGATGTATTGTGAGATTTTTGGGTATTTTCGCCGTGCGGCTGTCGCGCCCCGAAGATCCACACAGGCATGTGGAATTTCCACACGACAGTGTGGATTTCTACATAAATGGCTTTTTAGTTCCAATTGATGATTCCTTTTCCAATTTTTGTAGGAATAGCTCCCAGATTAAAGAAAGCGGCCGGCAACAGTCCTCGTGGGCCTTCGCCAAAGTAGATGGAGTTTGCCGAACATCAGGTTCGGTTTGAGCGTTTGTCGAAGCTCAGGTTTGGCCAGTCGCACTTTCCTGACTTGAGCATACTGAGAAAGATTTAGTTGGGCGATGAGATGGCAGATGAGGTCGACGAGTTACTTTCTATGGGTAGTTGGCGGCAATTACTGTCCATGCAAGAGCCGGCTATCCATATGCTTACACTGGAGGTACCGGCTTCATTCAAGTTTGACCATTTGTACAGTAACTTTCCGAGCATCGATGCTATTCAGTTCTGTGCGTGCGGCCAGTACCACAGTATGAGCGTGACATAGTTTGCTGTCCCACTTAGTTTATAAGATGAGGCCTACATTGATACTAAGAAGGACGAGCAATTAACGACTGACTATCCAGGCAATTTGACTCCTCAGTGAGCGTATAGGATGCTGTATGGCCAGGATCAGTACGAACCTATGATTTCCAAAGCTATGTGCCTTTCTCAACCTGCTTATCGATATATCCACGCCATTCTTAGCCAATCAGTGAACAGGTGTGGTGACAGTACTGGAGTTCTCAGTCGATAGGAGTTGTTGTACTTGTATTCCACGGTACAGAGCGAGCCACTCCATCTGGGACACATCATGATCAATATCTGCATCATCAAGGCCAGTACGCCAGAGTTGGAGTGATATTCTCAGACCCCTACATCACTCAACTCATCATGGGGATGGGTCTATTGGATGTGATCAGAGGGGCTGAGAAGATTATTGTTCTGTCTCCCCTCGACTTGGAGACCATGAGATTGATAGGCATGGCGAGAAGGTATAGAGATGGTGTTTATGTTATGATCATGCCTCCACCTTAAATGACCGAGGGTGAGGGCGATGACGCAGAGGGTTCTCAGCCTGCTCCTCAACCACAGCAGGAGCAGATGAATACAGAGGCACCCCTTGCAGCACAGGAGCCACCTCCAATGCGCATATTTTCTCCATCTTGAGCCCATGATCATTTTGAGAAGCTCGAGAGTGTTGTAGGGGTGTTACAGAGTGACTTGGCTGAGGTTCAGTGCTTTATTTTGGACTTGTACCACTCAGAAAGGATTTTCCTTCTGAGTTTACCTAATTGTTTTTCAGTTGTAGCGAGTTGTATTTCATTTTTGTATATTTATATACTCAATTTACTTTGTTTTTAGATTGAGCTTTACTGAACCCCTTTGTGTATACGTGTAGATGGTCTTGTGAGTCTTGGAATTGAGGAATAGTCATTGGCACGGTCGTGTGGTTTTTCATATGGCCGTGTGTGCTCCACAACCCGTTGGAACTTAACTCTCAATGAGTTAAGCTCCATCAAATGCAACACTAGGAGTTCAGAGGAGTATTGTTTCAATTGCCCATATTCACACACATGGTTTACTTGCTTTTTTCTTTATTGTGCTTGCATTCATACACATTGAGGGCAATGTACATCTTAAGTGTGTTTGTGTGGGTGTGTGTGTGTGTGTGTGTGTGGGGGTTACATTGCACATGTTTTATACTTATGCATTATTGTTGCAAAGATCACATTCTTAAGTTTAGGAGAATTTTTAACATTGAACACCATTATACTCTAGTTTGACTTGAATTTTTAGGAATTTTTGCCCAATTATCTCTTGTTGCACTACTTATTCATTAAACCTTATGGAAACTCAAGTTCAACGCTTAAGGGACTATTTTAGCATTGTTTGGTTTGAATTTCTAAAAAAAAAAGAAAAAATATGTTTTTGTTTGGTTTGTGCATCCGAGGTGGAAAGAGTTACCACTTATGAAGTATGAAGCTACTCTGATAAGTCGGATACTAGTTATGCCCTAATGAGAGAAATAGTTATCTAATAGGATATGTGAAAGCTACTACCCCGGTAGAAAGAGCTACCACCTTGAAAGTGTGAAAGTCACCTTGGCGGCCGCCTTGGAAAGGGCTAGCTTATAGGATGTGTGAAGCTACTACCTTCTCTATTTGTTTATAAATAAGCCCTTTTTAATAAGAACTTTGAGGAGTACATGTTGGGTTGACTTGAATGAGTTTACACACACTTACACAATATTAGGTTTGTTGTCCTTTTTTATTCAATTTTTTAGCTAGAGGAATGATTTCTTTTGTTCGGTGTTTTAATTTTTACTTACTTGTAGAATGCCTCTTTTGCACACTATTGGTGAACCTAAGGTCAAGCACTTTTAATTTTGCCTCTTATATGCTTTAATGTTTATTTTTGCTTGAGGACAAGCAAAACCTTAAGTATGGGGGAGTTTTATAAGTGCTTGTGTATAAGTATTACGAAGTATACTCTTCTTACATTGAGCATCACTTTTATCAAATTTTATGGCTCATTCGTGTATATTTGTGTTCTTTTGTGCATTTAGAGTTGTGGAGACAAGTTTGGAAGAAAGGAAGCAAAATTAAATCATGGACGCAATTGTTGAGGAAACTCTTGGACCGAACAAAGATCAAGGCTTAAGTTGTGCTCATAGACATGTGGGTGTGTGCCAACCTCCAAAATGTTCAAGTAAATACGAAAGGTGGAGGGGCACAAAAGCAGTCACACTCATATGTTCCGAGTTGTGCAACATTGTCAAGAGATTCGTCAATGTGGTTGAAAACAAGATGCGAAGTGATCTACCGTATGGTTGTGTGCCCAACTTAGCGGCCTCGATGAAGAAAATGAAGTCGGGAGCATTACAGCGAAAGTACTGTAGCATTTTAATGTAACAAATCATCGTAGCAAAATCACTGTAGCAGTTACTACTCACAGCGGTTGGAAATCAAAACCTAGAAATCCAAACGGTCGTGTGGAAATTCCACACACCCGTGTGGATGTCCGATTTCAGCCCTATAAATACCACTTAGAGAGTTTTATTTGGGGATCATCTTCCTATCTTTTGCCTATCTTTTGGGGAGAGCACAACTATGGTTTGGAGAGGTTTTTGCTGGGATTTTGGAGTGTTCCTATGGCATTCGACATTAAGTTCCTTTGGAGGAGAGCTATTGTTGGAGCTTTTATCGGCATTAATTCGGCAAGGTGTGCCATAGGCTTGAAAAAGGAGTCCTTGGAGAATACGAGGTAGCTCCTCAAGACCATCGACACAGACGACAAGGGGGTTATCTCTATGGATTGCTTGCACTTACTTTTGATTTTATTTTTGACTTTTGTATTGCTCCATGGAGAGCTAAACCCCTAGTAGGTGCTTGGACTTGTAAACCTTAGATTGATTTTGTTTCATTGACTTCTATTATGTTTCCTTTAATTTATGTTTTAATTGAGTTTCAATCTTGTGTGTTTTTTGATTTGATTTTTCTTTAGAGTGACAGTAGGATTGAGAATCTATCTAAGTAATCCATTGAAGGGGTGACAACTTCATTAGGATTAGACTTAGCAAGATTGAAGAGGGTTGAGAGGGTGAGTTGAGAGGTAGCGGAATGTTCCCTTTCCCTTCCGAGGTGATTTATCCTACCTCCACGTACTAAGAGTTCTTTGTGATCATGATAGAATGAAGTGCTATGAGACGAACTCCACTAGGGCTTAGTTGTGGAAGCAACAGAGTGAAGTGTTGAGTAATCCTTAGTGCTGGGGCTTAATCGTGATTAGGGGTTTTTCGCCTGGACCAAAGGGTTAGATCTATATTAGGGAATAGGGTTTATCACTTGAAGTCCCTAGAGCCTCAAGCAGTCCCACACAGTGTGAGGCATTGAGCGTATCCCTTTCAGCCAGGGCATACTGTAGAGGGCTAGTCATGGTTGACCTTAGGTTTGGGACCGTATGTCTTTGGATTTCCATGACTCATTAAACTTCAATTAGGAGGCATAATATTAGTCTTGCATTTGAAATAATAGTCCTATTGTGAGCATTGTCCGGGTACCCCATTTTACTATTGATTACCTCTCTTTACTCCTCTTGCTCGTTCTCTTGTTTCTTTTACTTTTCTTTGCATTAATATCTTGAATCAAATCACAACTTGGTTTCACTTGAGTTAAATAGCAACACTTGGTGTTTACGAACAACTATTCCCTGTGAATTCAACTACCCACTCACAGGTGTATTTTACTACTTTGACGACCCGTGCACTTGCAGTACACACACGGAAGGAGTGTGTCATCCTTAAAATACAAAAACAAAAACAAAAACCAAGATTCATATGAACAAGTCTTACAATTTAACTTTCCTAGCATATCAAAATATATAGCACACTACAAAAACCTTAAAATACTAAGTTAACTATTCTTGAGTAAGCCATGATTTTAGCCAAAAAAATTTTTGTACAACTATAATGCTTGGATATCAAGGAATAAATGCAAAATAAAATGCATAACAAACTTATTTGTTATTATTATTACGAATTTAATCTAATAGTAAATTATTATATGCATAAGTTAATATAAAATAATTATTTTTGTATCATCTCAAATAACATCTTCACTACAGTTCCTTAGCAAAAAAAAAAAAATATTGATACATTGTTCTTTTACAAGTGAAAAATACACTACAAATGAGAATTGAGACACAAGAAAAATACTTAGACGCAATGCTAAAAAAGCACAGGAAAATCTAACATTGATATAAATAATGAAAATGTTGACATTACAAGGACACAACTTACAAATTCAAACATAACTCTTCCAAAATTGCTTGAGAGTATAAACCAAGTGGGTGAATCCAAACCTAATGAATTACAAAAATAAATTATTCTTTTGTGACTTTAGAATCTTCTCTTCTCTCTAAATCCTCTTATCCTTTCTTCTTTCTCTATATTATTTTAGGTCAAAGATTCTCACAACAGAACTTTCCTACCATTAATGGGAAAAAATGTTGTAATTTATTCATGCATGAATAATTCCTTACTAAGATATTTTTTTTTAATTTTTTTTTTGTAGAAACTTATTAGAATATCTTCTAAAAAAACATTATTAACAAATGAAATATTTATTACGTTTTTAGAACCTATCAATTATCTTTATGAAAATTCAGTTAATCTAAAAAAAAAACAGAAAGATTATTAATACATAAAATAACATAAAATGGGAAAAAATTTACATATACAATTGAAAATCAAATTAGTTTGATATATTAAAGCCTGTAGCGTTAGCACAGACCTCTACACTTGTTTGGATAATTTTTATAAAATTAAATATGACATTTTTGTGTGTGTGTGTGTAAATAATTTAATAAAGAATATATGTATAAATAGTTTTTATATCATACAATTATATAATTTGTAAATATATGTAGAATCTATCTGATCACATATAATTTAAAAAAATATATACTCATGATATCCAAGTACTTTAACCTCAACATAATATAATTTACATATACAAGCTAATGATAAGAGTTTATTAAGGAAAGTCAGTCTACTCAAAAAGAAAATTTTGAAATTTAAAATTTTAAAGATATGAAATATTAAGAAAACCATTGAAATTATAGGAGAATTTGGATTATTGATAATATAGATAATGTTCACATATTTAATATGACTCCCCTATATTTTTGAGGATAAATTGTTTGTATTTTTAAATTATAATTAGATTTTGTGTTTTTATGGAATAAATGGGAGGTTTGAGTAAAAGTAAGTTTAAAGGTGGAATGTGGAGTTTTAATATATATATATATATATATATATAGACAATACATTTTCTATGGACATCCAATTATCAGCTGTTGGATCATGATCCAACGATCGACATTGATGAACAATGATTACTATTTTAAACAGTAATTACTGTAGTAACTACTGTTCATCAATGTTGCCCATTGGATCAAGGTCCAACAGCTGATAATGGAGATCCATAGATTTTTTATCTATGGACGTCCATAGAGTAATGGTCCTCATATATATATGTATATATAGTGAAATTACAACTATAAGAATTTATAAAAATCTATTGGAGCAAAGAACTATAATTATGAGATCTAGTTGGTTTTTTTTCTTATTCTTTTGTTCTTTAATATTTATATATCTTGAATCTTCTAAGTTCAATCAAAGGCCTATCCCTCAATTATCAAAATAATATACTTGCAATTAGAACGTTAAACTCATAATTGTTTAATTAATTTTAATGATAAGTGGTAAAATAACATGATTAAAAACAACATATTCTACTCATGTCATGTAGATATATAATCAAGCCTTAATGAACTAATCAAGAGCTTGTATGTTTGTTGGCCAGAATTGATAGTCTTTCGCTACTAATGCTATTAGTAGATTAAATCCTAAGAGCTTATTTAAGGTAGTTTATTAATAAGGAAATAATCAAAGAGCCAATCTTGATTACCAAAGTGAGGAACATGTTAGAGTTTGTCAATAACAATTACAAATTTTTAAAGAATAAAACAGTTTATCTTTACATTAATGATCAATTCAACTAAACAATACTGAAATTATAGCTTAGGTTGGATACTCATATTATTGAACTTCAATAACATGGATCCTTCTTTAGTTAATTTATTTTATTTTAACTTCAATCTCAAACCCCTTTCATTTTATTAATTTCCATAAAGAAATAAGATTTTGGTAAGTGTTGGATCCATCAAAATTAATCCTGCTTTAATAATGAGAAGTGTCAAATCCACAATTATTGGTATAGTGTCAAATATTATAAAAAAAGTCAAATCCACAGGGATTTATCAAGCCTATTTCATAAAGAAATTAATAAAAAAAATAATAAAAAAAAAAGAGATTTGAGATTGGAGTCAAAATAAAATAAATAAATTAAAGAGGGATGCAAGTTAATGAAATTCAATTATATGAGTATTAAACTCAAGCTATAATTTAAGTATTGATTCATTAAATTCATCATTGATGCAAAGATAAACCATTTAATTATTAAATTGATTATAGTTATTAATAACTTCTAACAACTTGTCCCTCACCTCATCAATTGAAACTAACTCTTTGATTACTTCCCTTATTAATAAACAATATTAAATAAGCTCTTAAGATTTATTCTACTCAAAATCGGTTTATTTAAACTAGATTATATATTCATATAATCTAAGTAGAATAACATGTATTGAACTATGTTATTTTAATTGCAACTAATTATTAGAACAATTAGACATTTATGGATTTAATGTTCTAATTAGTAATATATTATTTTAATAATTGAACAATAAGCCTTTTGCATAAACCAAACATAATGATATTTTTATCGACTTAAAAGATATATAAATATTGAAGAATGCAAGAATAAAGAAAAATCAAATTGGGATATATATTTGGGATATTTTGTGATGTAAATTTGGTATCATTAACTATAATTATTTTAGCATTATTGTATAAGCAACTAATAACTCATCTTCAATATAAACATATATATAAATTTCCATGGATATATTATAAATATAAAGAGAATAAAAAGCTAGAATATTTATCAAATACCTTGATAATTTACTTCTTCTTCTTTCTTCCTCTTATCTCTTCTTTTCTTCTTCTTTTCTATATCATTAACAATATATAAGGGGGGTATTTATAGGCTTACAAGAGTTGAATGAACAGTCAGGATTGATTTGATCCGACGGTCCAAAATACTTTAGTAGGTGGAATAGTAACAGTACTGGCGGCTGCTATATTGTTGCGGCTGATATATTGTTTTTAGATGGTTGCTACAGTAATGCTGCCTACTACTGTGTTTTGCTACAGTAGGCATCCATTATAAAATTATTTATAACACTCCCCTTTGGATGCCTACAACCGAAGGATATGCCACGTTAAAACCTTGCTAGGAAAACCCAATGGGATAAAAATCTAGACAAGAAAAAAGAGTACATTATCCTTGTTATATTTGAGGGTTACTGCCTCATTAAAAACCTTGCCTTGGAAAACCCCATTGGGATA
>NC_052486.1:18665631-18672901 GCF_009730915.1 Dioscorea cayenensis subsp. rotundata | reverse complement strand
GCTTTACGCTGGGTGAGTCAACTCATGGGAGATGGTGTCTTGTCAATTCTTTTCCCCCCTCCTTCGTGAAAGACCCTCATACCCTATCTTTCACCCCCCTCCCCTCTCCACTGCCAACCGGGATGGGTTCTTTTCGATTTGACAGGGAAGGGAAGGGGTACCTCATGCATGATGGCATTACATTATTACATTTTGATGAAATAATATTCCGTTAAATGTTCTGCTATTTTTCTAACTCTATATAAGATATTATTTATCTTTTTTCACTAAAACACTGAAGTTATCATCAGCACACTCAATATATCCATCATGACTTATCCCGAACATACCAGTAATACATTTAATATTTTGATCACCCCGGAGAAATTATTGATATATTTCCAGTTAATTGAAGTTTCTTAAATAAAGTCGTAAACACCTCAATAGGATTATATTTTGATCACCCCGGAGAAATTATTGATATATTTTGATCACGTCAGGTCCATATCGTCTATATTCAAAGTCAGGGTATTCATCCATGAATAATATGTCTAAGATAGATAAATAGATAGTCAATAAGAGTTGGGAAAATATACCCACTGGCATAATACCGCTGTCACGGGGCTTAAAATATTCTCCATTACGGTCAACAAATATAGTTTGACTGTAGTCAACAACTTCTCCATTTGGTAATAAAACTTTGTTAAATTGACAAAATTCTTTAATTAAATATAAAATATAAGAATTTATATTCATCTTTGATAAAATCATAAATAATTTATGTCTATCAATAATAAGATAGGTATTACTTAGATCCAGATTATACAACTTCTTAACTTTACCAATGTTTACTACATCGGTATTATACACGCTTGTATAAACAGCAAATAAATATAGAGCTTCTACTCTTACAAAAGAAGACGTAATATAATATTTCCTAACAAGATCAGTCATAGCAAAAAGAACAACATCATCTTTATCGTTAGCCTCATAACAAAAATAGCCATTTGGTTCAATATTACTATTTTGAAATATATAAAACGTTGATGGATTTCTATCAATAATTTTAACTACTTTCGGTAGAGAGAAATTATATGATTTTAAAATTATAGATGTTACAATCTTCTAAACTGAAGATGGAGAAAGGGTAAAACGAGATGGGTCTTTCAAGTAATAATGATTCACCATATCAGCTAAGTATGAAACAGGATTATTTTTAAAATGATCATCATCACAACTACAAAAATCTCGTTTAGGTGGAAAAAACATAATAGCAGATAAGAATCTCATTTTCATTTTCATTTTCATCCTATATTATTAATCATTTCATTCGGAACTATCCCTACAGCTAGAAAGAAAGCAACCATCACCCCTAGGGCAACCGCCTTAAGCACTGGCCCGTTAGCTGGGATTGTTATCTCCGCAAAAGGAGACTCATTTCTAAAGGTTGACACAAGGGATGAGGATACCTCCTTGCTTTCAAGAAAATGAGCTTTATGGAATCCTAGTGCATCATGTGTAAGTGAGAAAAATGGTTCATATGAGTCCAAAGAAGCGAACGAGTCACCCAGTGGAGGGTGATCGGATATGCTGGCGCAAAATTGTACCAGACATTACAACCTACGCCCAAGCAGATATAAACCAAGAAACGACCATACATTCCCTGAGAAAAAATGATTACTTCAACCAAGATTTTGGTTAAAATTTCCTCTGGTAATAACACACGCATACCTGAACCTGAATGGGAATAAGGATACAACAAATCCTCTGAAATAGCTCTGCTATTATATCTTAAACCAAGAGAATTACTTAAAAAATGCAACCTATCAAACGAATCAGGTAAATCAAATTCTTTAAGTAAGTAGCTATCCTGCCAGGGGAGAAAGCGAAAACCCAAGCCCATAAGAAAGAAATTGTTGTCATATAACAATGAACTTGGAAAATGGCGTTCAATAATATTACGAGGAAGCTCTATAAAAGGGGCTTGCAGTTGTTCATTAATAGAACGGCTCCAAGCAGAATGTCCTCGTAAGAAACATTGAAAGAGTTTATCCATCAAAGTCAGAGGATAATATCCTTCTAGAATTGTAGAACTGCTAGAAGAAGATAATGATGATGATGAAGTCTTGTCCGCCAAAGAAAGTTCATTAAAGTCCTTACATAAAAGAAATATATGATAATTATCAATTGCACGTAAAATACCAAACAAGGGGGGCTGCCCAAAAGTGAAATTTGTTCATTATTTGTTTGTTAACCAATGTTTTATGAGAAGGTTCTTTTCTACGGTATCCAACAATACTTGGGTCACCAACTCATTGAGTGATTTGCCATTAAAAGAGGAAGATAAAAACAAATTAAAATGGTTTTGGGAAGAGTTTTACCAATATTATTTGAGCAAAAAAGAACCACAAAGCGGAACAAACTATAAAGCATCTAATTCTGCCTTGTACAAAGAAGAAGTGTTTTCCCTTTTAGAAAGCAAAAAAGGTAAATTAACTGAAGACGAATTACGTGATCTCCAAATTACTATTGAGGATAAAACTATGAACTTTGATGAGGAATCGATCTATAGTAGTACTAAAAACATTATCAAACTTTTAATTGGGAAGGAACTAGAATGTGTTAGGGACTATCTTAGGAAATGGGGGCTTGAAGCTGATGATATGGAATTGCTTTCAGAGTTTGGTCTTATACGCTTGAGGCACTAATAGTTCATGTTCTAGCAATTGTTTTTAACCCCAATGATTCCCAGGTTATGGTTTGTGTTACTACTTTGGTTGAACACTTAGAGAAAATCGTTCGCTTACAAGCTAAATTATTTAAATGCAGAAGGTGTAAACTAGATTTTTCATCTCACGAAAGCCATGGAAGATGGGGAGAATCAGTGGAAAAACAAAAATTAGCTAAGCTCTACCCATTCGGGAGCCGCTTTTAGTACAATTCATGGAGTCAGAAAATTGATCCAATATCTTAGGAGGAGGCCTTTGGTCGAGCATACTTCTTCATTTCATCCTGCGAGAAGCTTTTTGAAAGCACCTCTTCTTTCTTCCCCTCTTGGCGGTGAGATTCGAACCCTTCCACGACCCCCTTGCGTGATGATGACAGCGGGGCTACCCATACGAGAACCGGGTCCACATCAAGTTAACTTAACCCGGGTTCCTGCTGAGGCGAGAACATAGTGACGGAGATACTCCTCTGACAAACCATTGATCCTCTCGATGCGCTTGCGGGATTGCCAAGGCCTTTCACGGGACGAGGCAAAAGGCCGAAGAATACCGACTTCGCGTCTTCTCTTAGACTTGTCTTGCTTGGCACAACTTCACATAAGCTTTCAATGTCCTCGCCCATATCGGGCAAATAATTATGCCGAGATAACAATGCCTTCATTCTCAAGGCACTCTGCACACTCTGCTGGGCACGGGGTTGATTGCCTTGACACGGCTGGTGTGCACGCCAACGCTCAACCCAAACCGTGCAATGGTTGCCTCTCGAATGAAATTATGAGTGGCTCCAGTATCCACCATAGCCTGGGCTTCCCTGCCATTCAAGGTTAGTGGTACATAAAGAAGAGAATGAGAAGGGATACCTTTCACTGCCCGTCGAGTCCCCAACAATTACAGAGGATTGATCCGGCTCCGAGTCAATATCGCCCTCAGTGACCAATGCAGCTAGCTTTTCCCTCTTCGGGCAATCCCGCAACACCTTCAGAAACTCATCCCACGAGCCGAAGGTAGTCCGACCAGCCCGAGCATCATCGGCCTGCCGAGTTCTCCACCAAAGCTTGGTATCGCCAGTAAAGTACATCCCCACCAAGGGTACTTACTCGACTTAAGCTTTCTTTCTTCGGGTCTCACGACCTTTGCTGCAACTACTTCTTTGGAAAGGCTATCCTTGTTCTTCTTCTCCTTTCTTTTCTTTGTTTTTCATTCGAAAGTTCAAGCAAGAGATTCAAAGCTCAAAAAGAGTACTCTGTAGAGAATGAATGCGAGTCAAGCAAAGCCTTGGAATTCTTCGGACTAAGGAAAGAAGGCGTAAACTAACTATCGGAAGCTAAGAGCACTTGTCTCAAGAGTAGAAGAACTAGCAACTTGAAGAACTTTCCTCAAGAACCCAGGAGTCCCACATCATCCGGACAATCGACTTAGCCACATTCGAGCATCTAGCACTTACGTCCCTACAAACCGAGTTTATCCACTACAGCATGATAGCTCTTCCCTCTTCTTATAGGATTCATCCATTACACCTTCTACCCGATCCACTCAGCAAAACTAGAGAAGAACAAAAGAAGGCAAGAACTTTGAAAGCCCACTATGGGATTGATTGTACAATAGGGGATTCTAGGGAGGAATTGACAGATAGCTGATCGCTTCCCCGCAAGTGTACGGGATCGCCAAGTAATACCTCGTGCAAAGACACGAGGATCGTATTCCACGTGGCTAAGGATCTCCTATTACTCCTTCTCGAGCTATTATCTAGCCTAAGATCTTAAGTGATGGATTTACTCTACTAAAAAAACAAATAAAAACTAAACACAAGATTTGCTAGCAAATTAGAGAGAACAAGCAATAAGCAAGCAAGAGAATCAATGAAGTGCAAAGGCCTATGGATGTAGATCCCCTTGAGGGGTTATCATGCAACATGGATGATGATTTAAAGATGCAAGGGTAGAATTGGACCATGAGATTCCAAGATTAGAACAACCCCAATTTCTCGCGATTGAACCCTAATCCCATACTGAACATAGATAGGAATTTCTTCCAAATCTACATTCCTACGATTGCATTAAGTACAAGGAAATCTCGCTTAGGAATAAACCTACTCTTCTTCGGATTAAACCTACATGGAGGGCTACCAAACACCCGATTTCTGGCGTGATGATACAAGTATCCCCTTCTAATCCATTCATGACCTAATACATGCGAGCAAGTCACATCTACATGCATCATTCATAAAAGAGCTACGGATTTCTCCTTGGTGTAACACTTAGCATGAAAAACAATGGATTAGATCTCAAAAAAATACCCAAGCTTAGAATTAACAAGTAATCATCCAAAATACATGATAAAACCCCCCAAGGTTCACCAACACCCGGTGGCCTTGGGGGTCCTATGTGTCATCATCTCATAACAAAGCATATAATCAAGCAAAACATGAAACAAAGACATAGTATGACACTCCCTAGATGAAATGGTGAAGGATGAGGCGAGAATATGCCGAATGAGCGCTTCCCCGCCAAAGGAATGCCTGAATAGACGCTTCCTCTAGCAGCGGTTCTCCTTCCTTCAAGTCGTGATCGATCCCCCCTTTAAAAGTCAGCCAGCAAAAGTCCTTTAATCAGCCCTAAAAGTGAGTATATATACCCCCCGAGGCATACGGGGCCGTATAGAGTCGTGATAGGGGTCGTATAGCACTCAGAAACCCTAGATTCGCGTTCCATACGGGGTGCATACGGGCCTCCATATGGCCCGTATACTCGGGTTGTATGGAAATCTGAGCAGAACACCAAATCAATCCATTTGCTATAGTGCATACGACCCCGATCTGGGTAGTATGGGGGTAGTATGAAAATTCTGTTTTTCTTCTCTTTTTGCCAAAATGATATCTTCTTGTTCTCCATGGCTTCCATATGCCCTACAAAGCAAATAATAGACGATTAAAGCGTGAAGCGGGCATCAAACCTCACAAAAATACATGCAAAGTGCATACGATATATATATGAAAACACCTACATTTAGACACTTATCAAACATCCCCACACTTAGCGTTGCTTGTCCCCAAGCAAACAACTCATGAAAAAAACAAAGAGACGAGAAGTGGCTAAATGCAATACCTCGGCTCAAGCAAATATAAGATTCCAAAAAGCAAAGGATAATGAAACATAGATGTTGAGTTATAGTCATTAAGCATAATAAAAAAATATCCTGTCTCACCCCTAATATGTATGTGCGTGTAAGTGAATCCTTTATCTCATTTGCCCACGATCCGGGTCTAGCTCAAGGACTTCAATCAGATCGAGCTCTAGATGCTAATCACTCCACATACAAAGAATACTAAGTCTTAAACTACTAAGTGCTACTTCAATGGCCAAGTAAGATCCTTCTAATTCTATAGCTTGAAACTAAATCCTTTCTTTCTTTTCAAAACCTTTGGTAGGTACTCAAAAGATCACTAGGGTTTTTATTTTTCAACTCAATATTCAACATTTCCAAGTCCGACTAACGTAGTCGCATCAAAAATCATTTTAAAAATCTTTCTAGAGGATGCACATGCTTTGGTTAGGCACAAGAGCCACCCAACTACTCGATTACGGTCTACATAGGCGCATTCATGCTTCATTAGCGGAGGAATACTGACATAGACTCATTTTTCACTTTCACTCTCACCCTAGATCACATCTTCGAGTACACTACATGCCACAAAACTCGGGATTAGCTCAACAAGACTTAGAAGTTCTTAAGAAAAACATTGAAGGATAGAACTTAGTGTTCTAAGGCCAAGTACTCAAAGTAGTGTGTTAAGCATACAAGAGAGTTAGAGTAGTCACATTGGCTATTCCCGGGGCATCGACAAAAATTCGAGTGCACAAGACAATACTATGGGGTTGAAACAGGATTCAATAAAAGCATAAAAACAAGTAACTCACATCCATCATTAGTCAAGCTAAAAAAGAATCTTACAAGAATGAATAAAGCCATCATTGGTAACACTAGCATGTAAACAATGTTCCTAAAACATGAAATGCACCCATCCCCACACTTAGTGTTGTACATTGCCCTCAATGTACACTAATCATGAAAAACATGCAAGAAGGGCCAATGCAAATAATAATAGAGGAGGGTGAAAAAGCAGAACTTCCCGGGTTTATGTTGTGTTCAGTCGTGAGGTGCGACTCGACAAAAAGGTGTGGTGAGCAATACACGTCTTGTCCGACCTCCATTTAAAACTAGGAAAGCTCACCAAATTCCCTCAATGCCCTGCGAGGCAAAAAGGGGACATCATCATTCCACAAAAATTCACAAATACTAAAACAAAGGGAGAGACTAGGAAAAAGTCAACAAAATACATAGATGAAAACAAAATAAAGTTCAACACAAAGAGTTGGGAGGAAGAGGTCCATGCCAACTCAACAAAACAAAAACATAATACAAAACAAAATAAAGTAAAGTAGATAAAAAGTGTCCATGCTCAAACGAGCCGCTACTCATCATAACTGCGGTGTCGGTGGTGGCATGGTAAGAAAAGAGTACGCGAGGCGTAACTATAGTAATGAGATAATGAAATGGTGAAAATC
>NC_052486.1:18543422-18664631 GCF_009730915.1 Dioscorea cayenensis subsp. rotundata | reverse complement strand
TTTTAATTTAAAAACTAATCTTTAACATAATTTAATCTTTTTATGATTATTCTATTAATTTTTAAATCGAACTATTTTTTTGAAATAACTAATGTTTTAAAAATATATATAGGTTTGCTTAATACTTGAAAAATGTCTTCTAAGCTCAAAAACAGGATCTCAAACTAAAGAAAAATGTCTTCCAAACTAGTTTATATTTAATTCATGACTTAGAATTTTTATTTTTATTTTTATATAATCATGTTATATATATATATATATATATATATATGACTTTGAATGTTGAACCGAATCTTACGATTCGATTCGATTCACGATACTCGATTCACAAATTTAGAATTTCGATTCACGATTTGAATCTCGATTTGACTACCTTGGTTATACCTCGATTCTAATATCACTCTCATGCTTTCGATTAGCTCGTCCAAAAGTCGGTGTCGAGGTTCTTCCACAAAGGCGGAATACAAAGCACCCGACCATTGTTGCCATAGAGGTTTTTATAGGTTTAAAAACCTACTAGGTGAACTTTGCATTAATCTTATGAAGTCTCGCCTTTTGATTCTCGTGATAATACTGGGATACGTGTGTGACATTCCAATTAATCATTCTCATATGAGATACCTGGCCCTTGGCTATCATTTTATTCATGAATGAGTATCTAAAGGGGTTCTACATGCCATGCACATCAACTCTAGAGATCGATCATCGACATCCTCACTAAAAACATTGGGTTGCGCTTTGTTTCTATGTTTTCATTGCAGCATGGAGTCTCCGAGCGGATCCTCCATCTTGCGAGGCATGTTAAGGGAGAAGTCTTAGTGATATACTCTATATCTGAGTCAATGCTTATTCAAGTTCTTTGATTTAGTCAAATTATAGTTATAACCATAAGATACACATGTATATCCTTTTGATGTAGACTATGGCTATTTAAACAAAAGCCAATATGAGTGAGTAATACTTAAAAATCATTCTCCAAGAATCTACTCTTTCAATTACGGCATAGACACTTGAAAATTTTCTTATAAATAATTAGAACTATATACAAACAAGCTCTAAATTTGTTTCTTGTAGGCTCCTAGCATGGGTTGGTTGAAATGGCTTTTAGAATAATTTCAAAATGAAAGTTAAAATAAAATGTGCTAGGAGGAAAGTAATATATAGACCCCATAATTCTTTCCTTTCATATATTGATAGTACTCAAAATTTAGAAATGTCTATATTTATAAAAAAAAAAGAAAAGAAAAGAAAGAAAAAAAAAATCTTATTTTGGGGCTTTTATTTTTAAATCCAAAACATAAGAAATAACTACTTTTTTGTCTTTTATCATGAGAAATGAAACTGTTAGAGAAGACGACTAATGCTTTGCTTGGATAGGGTGTATAGAAGTTATGTAAAGTATTGTAAGTATGGCAAGGTATAGTAAAATGAAGTTGTAAATCATCCTTTTTTGGGGTAAGGGTAAGGTAAAAAAGGGGTTTTTGAACCATGTTGTGTTTAGTTTGAAGGTAAAGTGGGGGAAAGGTTATATACTAAGATTACAAAAATACCCCTTGAATGTTATATCTCACTAATATATTATCTTTTTTTTTTAATATAGACATGTCAAATATATTATTTTTTAACAATATATTTTTATTTATTATAGTCAAGTTACAAATATAAAAAATTATATAAATATGGATATATTTAATTTAAGTGAATCAGATGTAGAAAGTATTGTTCTAACATTGTCTTTTTTCTGCAAATATTTAAGAAAATGAATTAATTATAATCACATATATTTTTAACACACTTATGAAAAAGCTTAAGGAAAACCTTACTACTATTTATATACATTGTTGCTTACCACAAGCTTTTATCCATTTCTAAATGAACGAGTTGTCTGCAACACACAATATTTTTTGATGCTATCTTTTGTGTCTCCTTGTCAACTTGATTGAATGTAGTACACAATGTGATAAAATCTAAGCAAAATAGAGATGAAAGTCCAAGTAACAATCTCTTCATACACAGTGGATAAACCACCATTTCATCAATTTGTAGTGGTATCCTTATAAATATACTTGCCAAAAAAATTATCTTACATAATGCAATCCACACTTACATCAATTTGTTCATAAGGAACAACATAGACCATACATACTTAAGATGACATTCACTTAATTTTTTCCCTCATGCAAAATTAAAGTTCTTAATCTATGAAACAATGGGTAACACATCATTACAAAAATAGTAGTGAGGGTGAGGCACGACTTCCCTAAATTCTGAAAAGAATAAGAAACAAATTAGATTCATCAAGTAATATAATAAAATAAGATAAATAGAAAAATATCACAATCAAACAAATTATACAAAAAAATATTAGTTTGGTTTTCAAATGAAAATAAGAATACCAAAGAGAATGCTAACTTTTCATTTTAGTTGTGTGATTCATGATCACAACCCATTAGGTCCAACAACAAAGATTTGTGATGCTTATGCTGACATCTAACCACACTTTCCAACATTTTAGGGTCCTTGATAAAGAACACAAAGGCTTTGTTGAAAAGAGTTTGTGTTATTCCTATGTCCTATAGCATACCCCGTACATCAAAAGCTTTAAATGGATCTCAGTTTGCAATACATTGTTCTAAAATATTTTTGGATTTTATATGGCTGGATTGGATGCTTAAATCATTGCATTGGTTGATTGAACGAAAGCATTAGCTACCCACTCAACCACCATGGGCAAGTTTCATTATGGATGTCACATCTTTGACCCCTTTTGGGCTTGGAATAACTTGGATCCTCAAATTGTGATGATTTGGTGGTGAAGCTTCATCTTCAACTTCATTGTCATGTGAAGCTATTTTTTCATTCTCACATAAATTTTCCAAATTTGCTTCATTCTGGGAAACAATTAAATTAATATCATTAATTGGGTCCCCCGAATAATTGCTATATGATGTACTTCTAGAATTTTGAAGCCTTCTTCTTCTCATCTACAATGAGATCTAGGCATGTTGCCCAGTTGCCTTATCTTGTCCATAAAGTTAAACCAATTTTTCATAGTTACTAACATACTTGTTCATCCATTCAATAGCTTCCGAGTTAACCTACATATTTTTCATAATTTCTAGTATGTCATCTACTAACATGTCTATTACATTGTATTACCATTAAGAAATAAACTAACCTCAATTAGGTGTTGCCATACCTCAAGTTTGGCATTCCACCTTTCCATAGTTGGATTGCAAATCCTCTAGTTCTATTTTTGAAAATGTCATAGCATTGGATAAATGCCCTTTTATATTTTTCATTCGGTTTTGTACTTTTTCTCTTTCTATTGGCTTATTGGGTTCACTTTGTTTTCTAATTCATGTGCAATGAAAATTCCTCCAACTCTATTCCCCAATGCTTGTTGATGCAAATATGCATTAATTAAAGTATCATCCATCCCAAAAGTCCATATATATGCATGTGGCATTTCCATCATTAGTTCTTGAACTTGTTTTTCTCTTTGCCATTTTTTTAAACCACATCAACAAAAGAAATTACAAATGGATTTGATAATAATTTGTGCACAATACAATTGTGTAAATTATAAAAAAGTAACATATGAATATTTACACAATGAATATTTACACAATGAATATGGTAATAATATTTGCACAAAGATAAAATTTTGAAATAACTGAAGAAAGTAGGAGTGTTTATTGCACAAGTAAATGACAAGAGAATCCATTTGATGATACATAATACAAAAATACACATTAAGACATTAAAACTAATTAAATCACTCAATATAATTGAGCCACATTTCAACTGCTATTGCATCCCTAATAATCACCCCTTGAGTGGTTTTTTCATTATTCTCCCTACTAGCACGACGTTCTTCTCTCATTCCATCCTGAAGTTCATTATCAACTTGTGCAAGTATTGTGTCATTAGGATCTACACCCATTACATAATTATGCAAAATACAACATGCAAAAATGAATTCCTTTTGTGTTTTTAAACCATAATGTGGCTCCATTAAGCTTCCTACTATAGGGAAACACTTCTTAAGAACACAAAATGCTCATTCAATAACACTATGCAATGACGCATCGCAAAGATTAAATAATTTATGTGGATTTCGTGAATACTCCTTCAAGTGATATCACTCCCCTTTATATGGTGTAATAAATCTACTTCTCAACATGAATCCAACATCGACAAGATAATATTTTTGTAAAAATATAATGAACTTTGCAATTAAGTTGAGTTTATATATATATATATATATATGGAGTTGCATACAATATTGTATCATGCTTAATGCATTTTTTATGATTCTTGAATTAGATGATGTGTCTTCTCACCCAAGTAACACATATGTAAATTTCAAATCAAATTAATGTGGCCAACACATTTTGTGTTGGGTAATCCTTCCTCCCATGATATTTGGGAGCTTTGGCACTAGAAACTTTTACACTAATGTATGTTCCATCAATGACACCAACACAGTCTTGACATTAATAAATTTTATATTTCATTCTAAATGTACACAAACTTGTAGCAAACTTGTAGCAAACTTGTAGTTCAATAGATATTTAATTACCTTAAAATATGGATAGCATGTGTTACCGCTGAGTATTTCTGAAGGAATTTGTTAGCCATTAGGACATGTTAAAAATTTGCCCTCCAACTCTACTGTAGATTTTAATACATTATGGAAATAACTGAAAGTTGTCTCACAAGAACAACAAATAAAGAAAGATAGTTCACGATGAAACATTATGACCTAATAATTTAAGTGTTTTTCCAACTTGTTACACAACCGATACTTGTAAAGTTGGTCTAAGACCATCATCTCTGACTAACATGTCACACAACCCTAGGAAAGTTGAAGAACTCATTCTTATTATACTATGACATAAATCACTTGAAAGCAAATGTGACATTAATAATTTTTTGCTCAGTCTCCTTCAAGCCGTATTCCTCACGTGATTTAGCCTTTACTGTGTCTAAGTTCGTTCTTACATCTTGCAAGCCTACAAATTACGGTAATAACAACTTGTGCAAGAAAGGATTTAGCCTTTGCTGCTAAATGGTGTAAGCCTTGAATTTCATGAAAGGATTAACATAACTTGTGCAAGAAGTACTTTAGCTAATCAAATTTCTTCATCAGCCATCTAAACATAAAAAAATTTACTGATGAGTAAATTAAATATGCAAGAGCAAAAAACACTAATCATATATAGAAAACAAAGAATTGTATCATTAACACAAAGATGTAACATTACGTACAATAAATTGTTTAGGCCTTTTTGACTTGTTTTCATGTCTTTAACTTCACTTTTCATAGCTATAGAAAGGGTACAGGAGAAAAGGATCATATTAATTAATCTTAATTTGTAAGTAGGTAAGGTAAAGCTTTTTAATGGAATCCAATAATTAATCAGTGAAGCAAGATATATATATATATATATATATAAACATCTCCTTTCATGTTTACATGATCATGCATATGAATTTTGTTTATTGTATAAATATTGCATGATAAACCAAGCATGGCAAAATGGGCATATTTGAAAATATAAGTTTAAGCTTGAGAAATAAGCTCCTAGACTTATGATAACAACCAAGACCTCGTGATATTTGATTCTTTTGTCAATCCCACCTAAAGGGTGGGCCATACTATGTTCCCAATTATGGCTTTCATTTGGCTATTTCATCTATTTTTATGGTTTCATCTTGCATGGTACTCATGATCCTAATCCAACCTTAAGCTTGAAACTTATATGGTCCCATTTATTTACAATGGTAAAATACTTCAAATGCATGGTATAGGAAATTAGGGCTTCTTAGTAAACAATTACAAGGTAACCTGATTTGCTGATTTGTGTTGCTAATTAATTAGGAGGACAAATCTTGGTCCTAAATACTTAAATTTGATGGACAATTAGAAGGTATTGTTACAAGTCAAGTACTTCAAGAATTTTTTTTTTTTTTTTGAATAATAGGCGACAAGCGCCCTTTTTTATGAATTTAAACAGTACTAAACAGTAATGGAGTCTGGATGTACAGTACAAAAATAATATACGGTGAACAATGTATGAACAGTACATGGAATAGTACTCCCGGGGGAGGAATTTAAACCCATGACCTCCCCTTTACACTTTGGTGTCATACCATTTTTTTCTACTTGTATGCTATTAGGATTTATTTGTTGTGTTCAGCATGTTGATCATCATAGTTAGAAAAATTTAGTGCCACATCATTGTAAGAGCAATCCGTAACACACAAATCATCCTGATGCACACATTGGTTGAACATCCCACCCTACCCAAGGTCCAAGATCAAATCTCTTAAATAAACTAATGATAACTCATATGTCAAGCTTTTTATTTTTCCCAAGAAATGGTGGTTGCATTTAAGTTTTAGCTCACCCAATAAACTTTGTCTAATGATTTTCTTAAACATTCAATTTACTCACTTTTCTAATAAACAACAACCATAGGATCGATCACCAACTACATAAGCAACTAATGAGTAATGAAAGTTTTAGCTTGAGAACAACATTGAGCAATGTTTATGAAAGTTCTACAACTGAAAAACTATTCCCTCCATGTCTCTTTGCATATGAAAATAATTAAAAAAAATTTTGATAGTCTACTTACCTTTTTATAATCATGACACAAGTTCTCAAATAAGAGGCTTTGCGTTAGGAGAAGTTTCGGTCGAGTTCCAGCAAAGGAATGAAGATGGTGAAGGATTGGAGGTTCAAGCTAGGGTTGAGAAATGGGAAATAATTTCAGTTCAATGGTTGGCCATTTGTTTATAATATAGGATATAAGGTAATAGTTAAAAACTCAAGGGGTATTTTTGTCCAATAAAAAACACCCATTTAAAAGGGTTGAGAAACGGGAGTAAAATGAAGGTTCTCAAACCTCCATTTTACCCCCTTAAACCATACCATCTATAAATTTTGGATCCAAATAACAGTTCATCTAAACTATACTTTATAAAACCTCCAAAAACCCTATGCAAGCAAAGCATACACCTAGTCTAACATAGTGCAATGATGATAGTTAGTGCTCAAAGCTAGAGTAAGGCTAGATCTTGCCTGTGTTACCATGTTGGAGAGTGATGGGTGCTTCGACAGTTGCGTCACTGTAGGTATCATTTCCATTGGCCAAGAAAATGAAAGTTTTAATATTAAAGAAAAATTAAAAAAATTAGTGGCAATCTTAATAACTTCATAAAGTAAAAGGTTGAATAAGACCAATGCAAATGTTTAAGAAATTTTAAATAATTTATCCAAATGTTAAAGACGTCATGAATGTGCTAGGGGCCTAGTTTGGAAATTATGTGGTCTGGTATGGCCCACACAATTTCTTCATATGCACTCATGTGATCCCACCCAAATATTTCTTGTTTTTGTAAAGGCTGATGTTTTCTTTACTCATTTAATTTTAGCTAATTTGGTGACTCATGTTTTGAATATGTATTAGAAACATATGTTTTTATCTAATAATAATAATTTAAAATCAAAACTTCTCCCTTCTAAGTGATTTTAGCTCTACTGAACTTGCACTTAAAACCTTACATTGATTCTCCATTATTCCCTTTAACCAAAGTTTGGCATACTTAAATAATATGTTTGCTTTATAACAATTAAAAAAATATCTCTTAATCCCAAAAAAATTTTATGGCCAAGCAAAGTTGATTAATGGTTAACTTAAAACTAAGTTATGTGCACATGAGGAACTGGACTCTACAGCACAAGTGCCCTCACCCTATACAAGCTGGGATTAGAATTCGCCTCTTAATTAGTAGAACAAACACCCCATGTAGGGTACCCTGTTTCAATAAACCAAACAGTTGTGAGCAAAATAAGTAAAATTGTCATTAATATAACTATTATAGATAATGTTGCATTTTTTTACGAATATCATAATTTTGAAATGTTTTTCCATTCTATTATAATTTTTTTCTTCTAAATTTTTTTTTAGCCTTCTTGAACAAATTTATCTGTCATGTTAAATGTGTACTATACACTTTGTGATTGATTAAAGCAAACAACTAGAAAAATATGGAGCTTCAAGAACCAAAAGTGCGTGTGTGTGTGTGTATATATATACAAATATATGTAAAAGCTTGAAACCACTATTGAACTAAAGTTAGATGATTTAAAAAAAATAAAAGGAACCCATAGTTACTAGGAAGTAAACTTGTGGTAAAGAAAGCCTTTCCTATATTAGAAAGAGAACGAGAACCCATTAATGGAAAAAGGCTCTGAATGCCAAAACCACCCAATTTAGGTGGTTAGTGATACTAACCCGGGTCTTTCGGAGGAGGAGAAAGGTGGCGAGAGTTTGATCCCACGTAGAGAAATTAACTTTGTGGGAGTTTAGTGCAAACCCAAATAACCAAACATGAGGGTGTGTGAGGCAATAACTTCATAGAATTCCCTTGACTAACCTAGGGGCTTGTCCCCTTTATTTAAAAAAAAAAAACTCTGAACATAAATTTTCTTGTTAGTGTTTATTAGGTAAAATTTTGAGTAGGACACCGTATTATGGCCTTTTTTTCACTTTGAGTACCATATTGCAATTTGTAATTATTTACTCACCAGACAACAATTACATTTCACCGTGAAGATATCTGTAGGACTCTAGCTAAATTTATCTGATGTGGCCACCGGAATTGCCACATCGATGATGAAGTGGCACTCATTAAGCCCATCTAGATATGAAATGTCAGACTTAGGCTGCCTCAAGCTTAAGTTTTACCACATCAACACTCCACATCAGCCTGTTTTTCCACATGAAGCATCCCTTCCACCAAAAGTGGGAGTGAGAAGCCCCTTTCTTCATCTAAGAGAGAGAGAGAGAGAGAGAGAGAGAGAGAGAGAGCTGCCCAGAGGAGAGAGCTTGCTTCTTTGAGAGGGTGACCATGGATGGATTTCCCTAATAGAAAGATTACAAAGAGAAAGACAAATTTGAATCTTTGGTCTTAACTTCATCCTCTCTGATCTCTCTTGTTTAATAACCATAAGGGGTAGGGAATTAAGGCAACCAATGAAGTTTATCCCATTCACATGTATTTTCCTCACTTTGAATCGTTGGTGTTGTTAATTTTTTTAGCATTTGTGAACATTTTAGAAACCTATGTATATTTTATCTTCATGTGAGATGCCATAATGATGTGGAATTTTTTTTTTATTTAATTGGTTTTTTGAGTTAAATGTTACTGAAATTTGAATTCGTGGATGAACGCTTCGCATCATGGATCAATTCAGAGTTTCAGTGTTCTAGTTTAATAAATTTATGTTTTTCATATTGAATGTTTTGTTTCATGTGGGAAGGTGGAAATTATGTAGAGTCTCATTGAGTTTGACATATTTGCTTGCACTTGTGAATTGAATATTACAATAACATGTGAAATGAATACTCAATGCTTATAAACCTGAAAGAATATCTTAATTGTTTCATTTTTTTTTTAATTTCTGCATATACCAATAGATTATATGGCTAAAATTCCTTATGATTTCTCCATGTATTTCTTCAGCATTTGAGGAGATCAAAATTTTTATTGCAACCTGTAGGCATTTGAGGAGATCAATGATGAAACTACACAAAATTTATAGTGAATGTATGGTGAATGCAATGAATGTATGATGAATAATTCATCATGCTAAGAATGTGTAATGAATGTATGAATTTATTGCAAACATACCCTATTTATTAATCCATTTTTGATCCATGAAGAAACTATGCATAATGAATATGCATGTTGAAAACACAAAAAGATGAGTTTTCATATTCTTCAAACGAGCTCCACTAATCCATTTTTGTATAATATTTGATTCACACAAGCATTGCAATTCATTTTTAGTATGATTGTGTGATTCATGCATCCAAACTGGAAGAAAACATAATAAACAAACTGAGTTTTCACATTCTCATAAAAATAAAATAAATACAATTCATTAGCACATCAAAGTGCTAGAGTACATGAGAATCTTGTAAGGGTGAATAGTAACTAATTTAGTAAAGTGTTGAAACAGACACCTGACAATTGCTTTGCACTCTATGATGTGATTTCTTCTAAAATGTGATTTCCTCTAATCCTTCTTGCGAAGAGATTACCTCTAATCCCATACATAATAAAAATGTGATTTCTTCTAAAATCTATTTCCTATTATTGCAAAGAGCATGGAAACAACTTGTTAATTCATTTAGGAGGATTGAGGGAGGAGAACTCTCCAAAATATCCTATTGCTAGACTTATTTAAAATCCCATCTAATCGCGGCATGACTATGCAAGGTGGGTATTTCTACTCATCACAAATCACATCAATCATGATAACTAGGGATTTCACCACAATATCAATCAAGAAATACAAACACGCAATTAGATACAAATAATATGGATTAGAATTAAGAAACAAATAAATCACAAAGATCCACAACCAATGCCAAATAAGATAAAACCCTAGAGTTCAACTATGCCCGAATATCTACAAAATTAGCCCTCCATTAATGGAAGGCAAGTATTCAAATAACAAGATATGAAGAGAAATAAAATAGACATGAAAACCCCCTTCTTAATAGTATCTGAGGATGATCTCCGGAGAACACCCAACAACCTTCCGCGAATGCCCCCAAGCTAGTCTTAACAGCTAAAATCCTTCCTCTCAAGATGGTTGGGTTGAATCTTCTTCTAAAATCGTCTCAAATGCCGTGGAGATTCACCGCTCTTCTTTCCTATTACCCAAATATTCCCTAGAAATTCTGATCATAACTATTTTTATTGTGCTACTTACGAGCTGCTTATGGGCACAAAGACATGGTCATAATGAGCTGGGGATGATGGGTCATGAGCCTTACAGGATCACTTACGGTAGTAAGTCCCATCCGCAAGGTCTTCTATCTTGTGTTACGGTGCAGCTTATGGTCATAAGTGCTGGACCGTAAACTTCTCTTTATAGCCCTTACCATCACCTTTACCAATGTGAGCTCTGCTCGTAAGCCCCTCGTAAGTCCCTTTGAAGGTCATCATGCTCCTCCTTATAGGCATAAGCATGCCCACAAGGTCCTCTAAAATAGGCTTACGACCATAAGCTGGTCGTAGGGTGCTGGTAAGCAATCTTGCCTTCTTTGATTAATGCCGGAGAGTTTGATCTTCATCGTTTTGGGTCTAGAATACATCCTTTGGCTCTCTCTCATCTTTAAATGCTGCCTGAAGCCTGAGAATGCAAAACACACTATATTTAACATGGAATTCCACAATATTCCTCTAATATATGCCTAATGAGGTACAAGATGATATAGAATAATGAAAAATTGTACACTCATCATTATGTTCTAATAAACTCAAGTATGCAATCGTATAACCTTGTCAAATGTGTACGCTCATCACCATCAAGCATCCTAAAGTCAAACTTTAGATATATAAAACTTATTTTAAAAAAAAAAAGGAAAAGGAAGAACAGTCAACCACCTTAGTAGTATGATATTTTTAACATGCATACATAAAAATAAAATAAATAAATCAACCAAAAAACTATCTTGTTGTAATGTTTTTGGCCCTCCAAGCATATATCTAACCTACTTATATTAAGCTCTTGATTATTTTTAACAGCTTGTATGATGCCAGCAATCTTCCAAGAAAGGTTTGCCCAAAATTGTTCTAGATAGTGCTCTACCATCCACTATGCATTAACATGCTAATGTTATGATCCCTAGTACACTCATACTTCAAAATTCCAGCCTTTATTTGGATAGTACTCTTACCTTTGACCATTGGTTAGGCCCATAGGTAAAAAGGACAAACTTTTTTGCAAATTGCCTTGCACATCTTCTTGTTATTGGGCTTGAAATTCACCACACACATATTCTTAATGCAATAATTCTTAACTACCTCTTCAAACTGTTTGAAACTGCTAAATTTGATACCAATTTTGATATGAGGGTTCTTCATATCAATTTTTTTGTTGAATCCAACATATAGGCCTAGCAATACAAATTCATCCTTATCAATTGATGAACATGACTAAAACTTATCAAATACGACATACTCAGATTCAATCTCATCTTTATCATCATTTTCTTCTCTTTTAAATTCATTATATGAAGCTATTTTAGACCTATATATAGCATTGTCATCCACTCCAACTTCACTTTCCTCCCCATCACTATGAAAGCTGTACTTAACATTTTCCTTTTCAACGTCTTCTTCTGCATCTTCTTCTAAAGAAACATCCCCTTACCTTACACCCCCACTATCACTACTACTAACATCTACCTTATTCACCTTAACATACAGATTCGTAACCCTACTCTAATCCACAGCCAAGGCCATTACCAATACCTCTGAGTTATTATTTAGTTCTGATATACCCATTGATAAGAGTCTAAATGTATGTATTTATACACAGGTTTTACACGTTCTTGCATGCGTTTTTGAATTAATCAATGCCCTTTTACACCTAACTTGGTTGTATTTGTGTTACAGGCCTCAGGGAAGCCAAAATTAGCTCGAGAATGCAATCGGGAAGAAATCGGTATTAGAAATCATGTTTTTGAAGCAAGAACACTGTAGCAAGCGCTATAGCAAAGGAATCGGAAGCCGTAGGTACTCGGCTGTAAACCCCACGGGCTTTGTGTGCCCGCATGAAACCCGTGAGCTTTGCTAGAAATTTCAGGACCAGTACTGTAGACGGATTATTGTAGCAAATTACTGTAACAGTGTACTAAAGCACTGACCCGGTTATGCGAGCAGAACATAGTGAGCCTCACAGGCTCCATGCGGCCTGTATATGGCCCGTAAGGCTCGGGCAGAACTCTTTAAAAACAAAGTTAGGGCTCAAAGCTATGGATCTTTTTCTCTCACACCCGAACAGACATAAGAGGAGGCGACTTCACCAGGGCATTTAGAGGCCATTTTCCACGATTTATAGAGGGGGAATCAAAGGGAGAAGCGTTCTTAGTCAAGATCTTTACCGATCTCACCTTTGGGAAGCTTGAAGATGATGAGGGAAGCCGCCCCCATTACGGTGTCCGTGGAAGCCATCCACGCCACTTCTTCTCCACTCCTTGTTTCCACCATTTGAGGGAGTTTTATTATGATTTTTATAGTTGTTTGCATGAACCTATCTTTTGTATTTGCTTGTATAGACGGCTAGACCCCAAGGTTATCGGATGTCAGTGAACCTTGGGGTGAACTTGTGTTGATAAATGCTTGAGTTGTTTAATGCATGTGGTTTGCTTGATGGTTTAAGCTTTGTGATCTTTGATGCATTGATTTGCATGAGAACTCTATATTTCAACTTCTAGGTTGTACTTGGTGCGTAGGATTCATATATGAGTACGCCGTGACCATCGGGTACTTCATACCCCTCCAACCATTAGGGGTGGACCTAGGTTGATTATCGGCCCTAATTAGGGATTTCCCTGTGTGCATTGCAATCATAGGAGGATTTGGCATAAAGAGATTCCGAGTCAATACTTGTATAAAATTAGGAGTTACCGCCGTGACCATCAGGGTAATCTATTTTTGGATTTCTCTTGGTCTGAACTACCACTTGCTTAGCAACTCTAGGATTCTTCTAACCCTTAGTAACCCCAGGTGGATCCACATCCGTGACCACCCACATCCCTTGAATTTTACCTTTTCACTTGCCGTGTAGACACTATTCACTTAGTTTCCAATTCATTAGTAGTGTTAATTCCCAAACTTGAGCTGATCGGTTAGACAACGAGTAAAGAGGAAGTAAGGGTAGCTCCTTGGGCTTAGGGAATACGACCCTCTCATGCTTGCATGAAAGGTATTACTTGAAGACCCCATGCACTTGCAGGACACTCATCACCCATCCTTTTATTCTTACTATCCTTAAACCAAGAGTTACAACCTTCTACATATAATTTTAAATCCTTAGCCATGCTTATAATTTTTAATATTGGTATATAACCAACAACACAAAAATTAACAAACCTTGCAAACTTATAATCACTCCATTTCTCTACATCACCAAGTCCATAATATATTAATATTGTGAAATATTCAGCAATGGGTACTACAAATAAAAATGGGAAAACAGTTATAAATTAAAATGAATGTCTAAATGAATTTGGTATCTTGTGAACATTTTTACAATATATAACAATGCTTAATGATGAATTTCTATGGATGTGCATTTATTTCACTATCACCTTAGTTTTAATCTTTTTCACGTGGGACGTTAGATTTTTAAGACAATTTAAGACATTAAGAAACATTTTCATAAAGGAACTAATAAATAAACAAATAAATCAAACCCCAATTATCTCAATACATAAGATATAGACATGAAGTTACTAATAAATAAACAAATAAATAAAGCACCAAGTTGTTGCAATACATAAAACAAACACATGAAGAAACAAATAAATTACTGCATTAGACAAAGCCCTAACATTCAAATTAGCAACATGATAAACAATGAAAAGAACTTCATAAAAATTCAAATTAGTAAGTAGCATCAATGAAACAAATTAGCACATTAGACAAAGCTAGGACATTCATCAGGTTCCATGCTTGATATACAAGAAGACGGAAAAAAATTAAAATTAAATTAAAAAAATATACACATCAAACATGATAAACATTTTGGGTTTGATAACCAACATGATAAACAATGAAAACAACTAATAAACTAGCAACATGATAAACATTCAAATTAGCTAGCAGCAATAATGAAACAAATTAGTGCATTAGACAAACATGCTAGTTTATATGCAGGAATAAATAATAATAATAATAATAATAATAATAATAATAATAATAATAATAATAATAATAATAATAATAAATAAATAAATAAATAAATAAATAAATAAATAAATAAATAAACATCAACCAACATGCTAAACAAAAAACAACTTAAACATCAACTTAAGTTCCAAACTTGATGATCATGATAAAGAAACAATGGATGTTCATTAGTTTTTTTCCCCTCCCCATCACCATTACTAATTAAATTTCTTTCACAACTGTTTGAAAGTTTTGGGGGATAAGTATCCCCCACAACCATTGCTTCCAAAGGATCTTATGAAAAAGTCTCTTAATCTCTATATGAAGAAACACTAGTGATCTTGCCTCTTCTTATTATTGTATTTTTGCATAATTTATTTATACGTGGTGAATGAGTGTCTTCATGATTTTGTATTTATTTTTGGATTTTAGTGGTGGTGTAAGAATCACTACTATACTATATAAATGCTCATTTGCAGTGGTCATGAACCATTGCAAGAAGCTTTATAACCGCCGCATAAGACTTATTGCAACTGTTTTACAGCCGCTACATCTACTCCCGTTGCAATAGCTTATTGCAGAGGTTTTATGCTTCTATTGCAGCGGTTCAACACCGTTGCATAAAATATTCCAATTGTCATTAGTTTTGTAGTGGTTTTTACAGCGATTTGTTTCATATACTGCAGTGGCTTGTTTTGCAACGGTTATTTTATATAATGTAACAATTTCACAATATCTATTACAGCAATTTTGTGAAACCTATTGTAATGATTTCATAGTATATGTTGCAGTGGTTTGTGATATATATTACAGCAGTTTATATATCTATTATAGTGGTTTATAACATCTATTGCAACAATGTATAAACCTATTGCAACAATTATAAAATCTATTACTGTAACATTTTGCAAATAATAATTTTAATAATTCTATTCAATAAAATTATAACAATATCAAACACCATCCTAAATAAAAGAAATATTTAGAGTCAAATACACATTAACATTTTAAAAAAAATTAATAACATTGGAATTGCAATGGAGAACAAGTTAATACAAAACAATTCCAAAGTTAATACATAACAATTCATCTTGAATATTTTGAGATGAAGCCAATTCAAAGTAACATTATTGTCCCTATAATTATAAAAAATGAGTTAGTTTAAATAACAAGAAGAAAATTTGCTACAACATATACAATTTGTATTACTTAACATAATAATAAAATTTGAGTTCATGAAATTCAACTATCTAACATGATCACATGGAACTTCTCTAGTTCCATAATAGACATACATTGAGGGCCCGTTCATCATGGGCTGAAGTCAATGGTAGATAGGAAGTGGGGAAGTGGTACTTCCATGAAATGGATTAAGTGGTGTCACTTCCGATTGTTCATGCGTTCATTTGGGCTAAAGTGACACTTAACTGAAGTGCTCAATTATCCACTTCCTATGTTCATTTGTAAGAAAGTGGGATCACTTCGGGATTGACTTCCATAGCATGTTTCTTTCCATAAAAGTGAGGAAAGTGAGGAGAGTAAATTATAATGATGAATATTTGTAACAATCAACTAATCTTTTAATTAATATTATTATAAGTAATTTATAATGATATATAAAGTATAACGATAATAATAACTATAAAATAATATTGTTGTTATTATTATGATCAATATTATTATATAAATAATTCAAGAAAATAGATATAAAACAATTTTTTACAAATTAAAAAAAAATATGAGAATGAAATGAAGTTTTACTTTTATGCTTTTAAAACAATCTCAAATGTTCACATTATGAACTAGTGGCATTCTCAATATTAACTTGCAAATTCAAATTATGCATGGCTAAAAAAATTCATTCATTCAATAATCTCATACATATAAATCCACAAGTGCAAATATAGAAACATCAACACAAGATTTGCATCATAAAATCAATAGAAAGACAAGGTTTTCAATACGAATTCATTCAACTAGTACAAGGTGTTCATTACAAGCACCAATACAATGTTTCAAGTTTCATGGGAAAATTAGATAGAGAAACACCATTCCAAGGTTTGGATTACAAAATCATAAGCCAAACAAACAACATTTATAAATGGTCACATTGCCATAATTGACTTGGTTCCTTGTTTCCTGCAAAACAAGCAATCATATTAAATCCAACTTGGAATTCAGTTTGTATTAAATAATGCATATGCAAAACTTACCTTTGATGCTAACATCAAGGGCTAGAATTCTTTATAGATTCAATATATTCATCCAACCATATTTTTCGGAGAGATGGTATCCATAAGTAGAACAATTCAGCTTGTACTTTGTTAGTCATTAATCTGTCAAATACCATTCCTATGTCTTTATCATCATAACCTTCCATGTCCCATAGAGCATCTGATAGTTTTTACTTCCGTGATTTCTTTCTTGCTCGATCAATTGATACCACCAATTGACCCAATTTATCTCCAACATTCTCCATTCCAACATTTTCACCCATGGTCCTTGTTGTGCGACTAGACCTAGCGGTTGTCTTACTTGCAGTTGACCTTAATACTTCATGTCTTTGACTATTTCCCTCAAAAGCTTCGCAGTACATTGGCTCATTAAATGCAGGGACATTATCATCTTCAAGATTGTACCACCAAATTGGTCATAGATTGATCGTGTATGATCACCGGTGGCATGGTCATCTCCAGCAACCAAACGTAATTCCTCAAATAAAGGCATGGCCTTGTTCAAGTACTCTTTGGCTTTTGGTTGTCCCTTTGAAAAAAATTAAATTAAATCAAAGTCATCAAACATATGTTATATGTATAAATTACAAAAAAAATGTATGAAATAAATTAAATTCATTCAAGTACCTCCACATACGTATAGAACGTCTCATCCTTGAGCACTAACATTTTCTCTGAGTCATTCTACCCAACACCACTAAGATTCATTAAATTTTTGATGTCTTGATATTTTTGCTTCAAGGTGCGCATGTGGTTCTCCACATTATCTATGCCCATGCAAGCATTGGGGAATCTATTATTGACAACATTCATGGCTTCAATAAATGCTTGACGTTTGAATGACTAATCCACCTTCAAACCACTCTTTGCCATGTCCGCAAGTAATGGTATTAACACATTGTCCATTTCTTTTGTCCATCTATTATTTGGTGCTTCTTTTCGTGTTTCACTTGGTGCCTCATCAACAATGTTATGTGAAGTTGACATCTTATATAATAGCAAGACAAAGATACCAAAGAAAAGTTTAAACATGTGTTATTTCATTTTAAAAAGTGATAGCATTAACACTCAATAGTAGTATGAAAATGAAATAATCATATTTTTACTTATATCCATCAAATGACCAAAATTCAACACATTATATTTTTAGAAGAAACAATGAAGTCAATGTACATATTTTCCATAAATCAATCATCCAAGCATACATGCCATACCCCCCTCCCCCCTCTCCCCCCCGCCGCGTCTAACATAGTCAAGCCACATGTCACCCGCAATTTTCTCACGAAGTTTTCGCTATTGTACTTGTGCCTCTCATCGTTCACCATAGTAGGTCTTTCGTGTGTTGATACTTCCTCCACAATTGGAACATCTACATGTAGCAATAGTTGTATTAAAATCATCATGACTTACTGATCATATATAGATTGAATGCTTGTGAGTAGAAGCTAAAAAAAACAAACATGGTTGATAACACTTCTTCAACATAATATAGTTGGGTGCTATGTCTGCATCAAACCATTTGTTGATGTTTGTTTTGTTGTTTAATAAGATGTCAGGTGGATGGTATTGTTAGATTCATATAATTATTGATGACTCATTGAATGGTCAGGCAAGCCTTTCATTACCACAAACATTGTGATCTTTAGCTCACGAAAAGGTACACAAACTTTACAAATTACAACCCCAACTGGAAATTGCTTTATAAATAATAAATATAATGTTGGGAAACTTTATTTTCAAAACTTATATTGCTAAAGTAAATAATAAATATGTTCAATAAATATAAATAATTATTACTTTCTAAATATAATGTTGGATAAATATAATTTATAACTTTATAAATTTGTTGGATAATATAATGTTGGATAACTTTATAAATAATAAATAAAGTTTTGGATAAATAAATAATATCATATTGCTAGTAGTAATTTATATAATTTGTGCCTGGATAACTTTATATTCAAATTGGTAACAATATAGCTTTGTTGTTGCCACACTTGTGATGATTGTGTGCTCTAAATTGCCACCAAGCTCTCTTATTATAAATGAGAAACCGGTGCATTTATAACAGAGAATTAAGGAGATCGAAGCCTTAGAACAAGGAATTAAGGCAAAGGCTTTTTTAATTTATTATGAACAAATCCCTTTCGCCAATGCTTGACACCATAAAACCACTCTTTGAAAAGCCCCAGCATTACCAGTCCCAGTCCCTCTCAAGAGGAAAATGAATGCTACTCATGTATCAGCTACATCAAGTCTCTATGTAAAATAGAACCAAATTAACATACTATGTATTTTTCATGCTCCAAATGGAAAGCTTAAACGTGACCAAGTTGCAAACAACATTTAATGTGGGCTGTTAATCTAATCTCACTCATAGACGTAATGAAATTATTTTGATGGATAATTAAACATCTCAAGTGTAACCTAACATGATCAAGTCTTTATTAAACATCAATCCAAAAGGCAATATTGCTCTACTTGATCTTTAGTTGAGTCTTTCCTTAAGTATGACTATATTAGTTGAATTAGTCATTTTATGGTCATAAAACACTACTGAGGCAAAGAACAAAAATCATTTGCATATAATAGATATAAATCATTGAGATACGTGGGAACAAAAATCATTTGCATATGATTGCAAAGAAATAAACATGTATGAATCACAAGCACAAGCACAATGAACAAACAGCATCATCATCGTCATCATCATCGTCGTCGTCGTCGTCATATTATCATCATCAGCATCATCAGCATCATCATCAACATGATTATCATCATCAACATCATCATCAACATCATCACCACCAGAAAATCACAAACTAACACCGACCGCAAACCAACAAATAATCCCAAATGCCCAAATCAAGAACCAAAACAACAAAAAAAAAAAAACTCACCAATTAAGGATAAGAATAAGATCTTAATCACTCGATTGAAATCCTAGAAGCCCCTCTAATGGTGAGAAAAGAAACAGTAGAACCAGATCTGGAAGAGGGAAGAAGGAGGTTGGTCAACAAGAATCGGCGACAAGAAGAGAAGCAATAGTGTCGGTGACAAGGGACGAGAAGAGAAGAAGTACCACCGGCGACGAGCAAGTTGGCTATGAACAAGAGCTGATCAGGAAGATCTAGGGAGGCCGGCGTCAATTCACCGACCAGGGAAATGATGCGTTGATGGATGAACAACCCGTGACTTCCAAATGGATGGGGAAGTGAAGGAAGTCAGCTTTTTATATGGACTCCACTTCAACCACTTTGGTGTAAAATACACCAAAGTGGGTCTAGTTCTATTTTCACTTCCTAATGAAAGCCACTTTCCCCACTTCAGGACAAAGAAACACATGAAGTGGGGGAAGTCATTTCACTTTCCCAACTTCCCAAACACTTTAGCCCAAATGAACAAACCCTGACACTTGAAATCAAATAAAAACAATGTAAACACCCACAAAACCCAAGTTTTATTTTTTTATGAGACCCATATGCACATTGATAGGAATGACCATGGGTAGGGTTTGGGTAGAGTATTATAGTACTCATCCCCATACCCACATTTTAAAAGGTTACCTATACACGTCCTAATACTCTCTTGATAACAATTTTAATCCACATCCGCATAATCGTTGGGTACACACTTCCCATATCCATTCCCATTACCTGAAGTTTAGTTAAATAAATAAATATTCCTCACATAATTTCATGCCATTCTCAATTTCAAATAAATAAATAAATAAATAAACACACACACACACATATATATATATATATATAGTGTGTGTGCATTTCTATTTTAACCGCCCATTTTCATTGGCTTTTCTCACACAACCTCCTATATATTATATACTTTCAATTTTTAAATAAATATTATATATATATATATATATATATTACCCATGCCCATATCCATACCCATACAATTTTGTGGGTATTTACCCATACTCAAATCTAAACCTATCAAGCAGCTATTTTCTCTACCCATCATAGGTATTTTTGCAAACACTCACTGGGTTTGGGTTCGATTGCCATAAATTAAGACTCAAAATTAAACAAAAACAATGAAAACAACAAACATGACTAGTGAGGAGAGTTAAAATAATTAAACATCCACAAAGTAGAAGATCTTGAAACGTACGTATTTACACCTTAAAAAAAAGTAGATTTTCATATAATTACTTCTAGGGGCAAACCCTCATGAAACCTTACGTTTTATTTTCAATTTAAACTTTCCAAATGTAGTTCATCACGACGATCTCCATTTCACATTTCAAAATAATAGGAAGATGATCGAGTTAACAAAAGATCTTACAGTAACTTGGTGCTTCATCGTCCAATGATCTTATCAGCCAATTGCCTATCGTGATGTATATCTTGATTTTATTTCAGCTTGTGCTTGTTCTAGCTCTAGTTGCTACCTACTAGGGTTTTTGTATCCTGACTTTAAAGCCTTGCCTACTCTATAATGAAGAACGAGCCCTTGCGCACGTCTCACTATCTTAACCGGCTTTTCTCTCGGATGAAGAGAGGGACTTCTCGAAGGGATGGCTAACATGGAAAGGCTTGCTAACTTGGAGTGCTGATATGGTAAAACTTAAGCATGAGGTGGCCTAAGTGTGACGTGTCATGTCCAATTGTGCTTAATGAGTGTCAAGTCATCATCAATGTGCCCATCCTGGTGGCTACATCAGATAAATTTACACCTTCAAAATAGAAGACCTTGAAACGTATTTACATCTTAAAAAATAGATTTTCATACAATTACTTCAAATGGTAAACCCTCATGAACCCCTTGTTTTATTTTCAATTTAAACTTTCCAAATGTAGTTCATCACAACGATCTCCATTTCAAATTTTAAAACAATGGGAAGATAATCAAGTTAACAAAAGGACTTACAGTAATTTGGTGCTTTATCGTCCAACAACCTTATTATTTGCCAATTTCCCACCATCATGGGCAGAGGGACAGGGGGCAAGGGTGGCGGCCCCCCTTCCCTTGTCGCAGGCGGAGTCCGAGGACCTCTTGCCCTACCATCCCTTCCTCCGCCGCCTCACGTCTCTCAATTACTTCACTCTTGTTAGCCCTTGCTTAGCTGGTTCTGAGAAGATGAAAACATGATTAATTGACTTGCCATTCCATGTCTCTCCACATAAATATTTTAGATTCACATTATTTATATATATATATATATATATGCATAAACTCTAAATTCTTAATAAAATATAAAATTGTGAAATAATCCTCAATAATATATCATCGGATCTTGTCGAGAAGGAATCTATGTTTTTCTTTTTTTTTATGAATTAGAACGATTTTGTTTGTTTGGTTGTTTTTTTTTTTTTTAAAAAAAAGTTTATTGTTCGCCCCCTTTTCTTAAAAATTCTGGTTCCGCCCTTGCCCACCATGATGTATATATCTCGATATGGTTTCAACTCGTGCTTGTTCTGGTTGTCACCACTAGCTGCTAAGGTTTCCGGTCTCTCGACTCTAAAGCCTTGCCTACTCTATAATGAAGAATTAACCCTCGCATCTCACTCTCTCAACCGGGTTCTCTAGAGAGCAGCTTCTCAAAGGGATGACTGACATGGAAAGGCTGGATTACTTGAAAAATGTTGATGTGGTAAAACTTAAGCGTGGCCTAAGTGTGACGTGTCATGTCTAGTTAGGCTTTATGAGTGCCAAGTCATCATCAATGTGCCCATTATGGCGACCGCATCAGATAAATTTAATCGCAATCCCATAGGTACCCTCCTGATGAAATGTAATTGATGTCTGTGACTAAAAATATGCAAATTGAAATTCAGTAGTCAAATTAAAAATAGGTCATAGTACGGAAACCTGTCCAAATTTTTACCAAATGTTTACTAGCATTCATTATTTTCTATTTGAAACCCTGCCGTGTTTGTCTTGATGTTTTAATGATCTTGTTCTATCAATATTTTTGTACTCATGTTTTTTTTTCTAATTAATAGAAATTATTCATTCTTATAAAATGAAATAATAAGCAATAAAAGTAAAAGAAATGATTAAAATGATGCAAAATTAAGGTATTTAATGTGACCTGACTGTAAATTTATTTTCTATTGAAAAATTATTTAAGTTTTCACAAATTAATGAAAAAATAATTTCTAAAAATTGAGAATAAACAAAACATTAAATAATAAGGTTATAAACAATTTGATAACAGATTAATAAATAATTTTGTTACCACCTCCACAACTTCTTATTTTATTCTTCTCTCCAATGTTTGTTCACATTTAAAAATAAATAAATAAATAACAATTGATTTTCTTATTCTTAACTTTGGTGATTAAGTTATATTTTTTGAAATAATTAAAAAAAAAAAAACCAAAAGCAAAGAACTGAATCAATTATTCCCAAGGCATCACAAAGATCTAAGCAAACACAATCCAAACCACTGACAAACACTTGAAACCCTAAAACCTAAAAAGAACGTCTCCAAGGACCACATCATGAGTTTTGATTGGCTAAATCTGATGATGGCGATGATGTTGTTGATATCCTGTGAAACAAGAGCAAAGATTTATATAATGAATTTATTTTATCTTCATTAACGTTAAGTTAGTAACAATAACAAATATAAATGGACACACATATTAATTAAGATAATAAAAATAATATAATGTTTGATGAGAGTGGGTGTCTTTATTGTCGGAGTGGTGGCTCAGCTGTGCTTGTTTGTCTCTGAGGCAAACCTTGTGGTGTTTGTCTTCATCCCTAAGTCCAGATTTGGATGGCTATTTCAGCAATGTCACCAGTTTTAATTGCCTTCAGTTTTGGACATTTATCAGGCTTCATTTACGCACTCTTTTCCAATGCTTCGCTATCTCCACCATCTTATGCACAAAATAAATACATAAACAAGTAAATATATAAATAAATAACAAATAAATAAATAAAATGCTATTTTTTGTATGTTTTTATATTATTATGTTCACGGCCGCACAATAAGTGATATTTCTTTTCCCTGCCCAAAACCAAAGCAAAAGTTGAATCTTTTTCAACTCTATAGTTGAGGATTCGTGGATTGTAGGCATTTATAAAAAAGACACATTATTATTTTACTAATATGTATATAGTTTGGTCATATAATAAACAAAAACAAAAAAATATATTTTGTATGTTTTTGTACATAGTTTGGCTCTTTAATTTAATTAAAAAAAGGGAGAGTTTATATTTTGCATGTTTTTGTATTATTATGTAAGTAATATGCAAATACGTTTGGCTTTTTATAAACCAAAAAAAAAGTTTATTTTTATATTGTTATGTTAATATTAATATGGATATATAATTTTTTCCTTTTAATAAAACATATTTGATTGTGACTTAAAAATTTATATTTATTGTTTTTTTTTATTAAGTGGGTAATTCACCGTTTACATTATTTACCACACTCTCGTAAGTTACTAAAGTGCCTTACAAGTGGGGTATACCAACATTGGTGTTTTTTTGAATGTCTTATGTATTTTTGTTTTCTCATTGTTTTTATTTTGTTAATATAATTTTTATATATCTAGTTATTAAACGAGGGGTTTAAGTCCTCGAGTTTGAAATTTAAATTTTGTTTTTTTTTTTAATTTTTTCCTCACTCGTATAATTTGTTGGTACTTAATTCGTTATATATTTTTAATTGATAATTTTGATTAATTGAGAGTATGGATAATCTAGGTTTTTTTGCTAATTTATTTGAGTTTGTTAATAGTGAGATTAAAAACAAAAAATATATATATTTCTTGAGTGAAAGATTAATTGTTAATGGCTGAAAGTTTATTAGAGTAAAATTACTTGAAAGAATTCCTGCATGATGCGATTTAATTGGCTTTGTTAATAATACATAGAATGTGAGAGTAGTTGTATTAATGTAGTACAAATTGGTCATGTAACTAAATATTATTTGATGGATTATTCCTTATAATATTTAGTTTTACCTACTCAAATGCCGCCATTAAAACTAAAATAGCATGATTTAAATGATGATTAAATATATAAGAAAATACGTCAATAAAAAAATAGGTTTTTTTTTTTTTTTTGCATTTTTAATCAATTATGGCTTAGCCTTGTGATGCAAAATATATATTGTGGTTGTTGCTTATGTTGTACACTAAATATAGGTTAATACATAGTAATATTTATTTAAAATTTTCTATAAACTTGATTGTATAAATTTCTTTATGTGAATTAAGAATAGAAGCACTTCGATTTTGATTGACTCTTCACTTAAATATATTTTATGATATGCTTATATCATTCGTCCAATAAAAAACAAAAAAGGATCATAGTAAATGACCAAAAAAATCCTCTTTGACTAAAAGAAAATAAAGAAAATACATGCTTTAAATTATATATATATATATATATATTGCTTGAAGTCATTTTAAAAAATGTTTAGTGTTGACATAAAATATATTCATTTAATGTTTTAGTCACCATGGAAAGCTAATCAAATAATTAAAACAAAACTTTGGACAAATCTTATTAAAGTACATAATATAACTTGACAACATGACACTAACTTTTCTTGATACCCATATCTACAACTTCTTGAATCTAAAGTTTTAACAATTTACAAAATCAAAAGAACAAAAAAATAATTTGTAGTCATTTGTAGTCACATATTTAATATTCTATTGGCAAAATAACAAAATACATAACTCAAACGATCATTTTTTTGTGTTTGTTTGGAAATAAATTACCTTATTCTATTTTATCTGCTAACCTCTAAGCGAACATCTAAGCAAAATTTTGAGTTATCTCATTATTAATTTAAAAACAATCTTGATTTTAAAATGTTTCTTCCTAATCAATATCGACTATTTCAAATAACTTCGAATATTTGGGGTTATTTGAAATAGTTAATATATAACTCTCATCTAAAATACAAACCAATTGGTTCATCACACATGAGAAACAAAGCCAATAAACTTGAGCCCACACAAGGACCAATGCTCATACTCAAATATCAAGATCAAGAGAAGAAGATAAACAAGTAACAAGTCCATATCAAGAAAAATATACAAAATCAAGAGATGCAGATGGAAACACGCATTCAAGATCAAGGGATGATTCAAGATTAGGTGAGATATGTGGAAATATGCAAGATAATAGCAAGATACGCTTTAATATTCTAAATCACACATGAATAGAATCATATGCCATATCAAGTGATTATTTAAAACATTTTTCAATATATCATATAGCCATAGGTAGATGAATCAAACATATATATATATATATATATATGTATTATTTTGTCATACTTGCTCTATAGATATGAGAGATAATTTTCTACAACTTTTCTAAAATAACTTGGTATATATATATATATATATATATGTGAACTCCCCTAGTTAGTTTAAACGGCGGAAAGAAAGGAGAAAGTCATTGAACAAAAAGAGTACCATTTTTATTGGGAAGTGATGATTTTTTTTTTCGAAATATGCGAATATAATTATTGGAAAGTCCCCTAATTTTTTTTTTAATTGGAAAGTTTAAGTATGTCAATATACCTTGCATTTCCGAGATATTTCTAATAGTTAAAATAATTATAGATCCATCCCTTTTATTTTCTTCACAATAAAAAAAAGACCTTAATTTTTTGAAAAATTAGAAAAATTAATTAGAATATCCAATTGAAATATTGAACACAATAACGTTATTCAGTATTATCACAAATAATCAAACAGACCATTATAAAAAAGAGTAATGCTATACAAACCGAACAAACTTCACGAATTTGCTTCACGAATTGATGTGTCATCCATATCATCAATGATGTGGCATCCAACTCAGCCCTATTTACCCTCCTCATTCTCTCTCTCCATTGTATACCTTTTTGTTCACCTTCCTCTTCTTCATCTTCCTTTTCTCATCTTCGACGGAGCACCGGCCGCTCTCCTTTCTCCAATCAAAACCATAGGAGAGAGAAAAAAAGCAACCAAAAAATCATCATGCCCACCTCTAAAAAAAAAAATTTTTCTACACCTCGCACAATTTTCAAATATTTTAAATGTTCATTTGCAAGCATTCCATATCATACACAAATCAAAAGGAAGAAAAAATGTTAATGTAAATCACAATAAATTCTTATAATCATTCATTAAAAACTCAAAAAGAAAAAAAAGAAATGAATGACAGAATCATTAAAAACTCTAACCACCGTTTCCATAGCTCACACTCGAATTCACAAAAGCAATGAAAGTAAACATCAAAAGATCAAAGCCCCAACCCTTCTCCTCCAAACCCTTCTCTTCAATCCCATCTTCTCTGAAATCAAAAACCTAATCTACACAAAAATTCTTCTTCTTTGATTCACATTCTTTGAAACAAGACTAATTGCCCCAACAAACACCAAAGAGATTGAAGCTCCAAGAATCCACACCCTTTCCCTGACCTCTTAAACCAATCTCCTACTCTGGACCATATCTGTTAGCCCAGAGTTCTCCACCTCCATTGCCATTCCTCTGTGTTAGAGCAGTAGATCTACTGGTTTTCAGGGATGGATAGAGCTTTCGGAGCAATGTAGAGGAGAAACCTTGTCTGAGGGTGGAGATAATGATAGGTTTTCTTTTCTGGTGACTCTAGATTCATCGGTGTGGAGAGTGGCTGGTGGTCAGGGGAAGAAGAGAAAGGGAGGACGAAGACTTCACACCAAGGGGCAAAAGGGGACGGAGAGAAACATATGAAAGAGAGAAAAGGGGATGGAGAGGAACATATGAGAGAGAGAGAAGAGAAGGGAGGGGAAGGGAGAAGAGGGTGAACAGGGCTGAGTTGGATGCCACATCATTGATGATATGGATGACACGTCATTCGTGAAGCAAATTCGTGAAGTAGGTTCGGTTTGTATAGCATAACTCTTATAAAAATTTGTTTAATTTTCCAGCAAACAGAAAGATGAAGTTGTAATTAATCTTTAATTCTAATCATGCATGAAGAAATGATTCTACATAAATTAAAATGAGATTTAAAAAAAAATCAGACAAATATATTAAAATGACAATTTTCTCTTGTCCTTATCTCTAAGCAAACATACTTATTATTACATAAGTAACTTTTTTTCTTGAATCAAGTGCCCAATTCTGATAACCCAATTAGATGTAATATACATGCAAACAAATTAACATTGAGACGTGGGTCTATCTCTGTCACTTTCCTTGTCATAACATGCCAAAACATAGAGTAACTAAAATATGTATTAACATGCTTAGACAAACATAAAGGAATGATTATTTCAATATAGTTTTAATAACTTGTTTGGCTTTAGTCTGATATATGGTTAAAAACTTTTTATTAATGAAATTCAAGTTGTATGTGATGGTACATTCAAGCGCATGTGTACAAAATAGGCATGGATTCAAACTTGCTTATGCCTCCTCCAAATTAGTCTATGAAACTTTAATCAAGTTAGTTAACAGACTCAAATCAATAATATCAAATATGGAACCCATTTGGATTGTCTTATAAAAAAAATTCTTATTTAATTTTTTTAACTATTTTAATTATTTAGAATTTGTAGCTTTTAAAAAAAAAAAAAATTAAAACTGGTTATTCATAAGTTAGTTAACAGACTCAAATCAATAATATCAAGTTTAAATATGTTTTTTTTTAGAAGTGTTTATTTTATAAAGTAAATATTTATTGAAATTCAAAAAACCAATCCAACCAAGTCTTTATAGTGTTAAAAGTTATGTTAAAATTATAATATGCACAAATAGTTTATCAAGCCAACATGGCAAAACAATTCAATATGAAAAGTGTTATTTTTATTAAAAAATAAAATAAAATGCAACACATGCCTAACAAGCTGTATACAATTTAAACTACGTGTTGTTTCCAATAACAATAATAATAAGTTTTAGTTTAGAATAAGTGTTTTTTATTCATTGATGAAATTGACATTCAGGCTCAATTTAAAGATTAATACTATTGCACTTTCATCTTAGGTAGTGTTTGTTTGGAGGGTTTTTGAGTTACATGTAACTTGAATTACTGGGTTTTCTGAAATCCAGTGGTTGGTTCACAGGATTTCAAAAACCAATGTAACTCATATTACATCCAATGAGGGATTTGGTTTTACGGCCAAATTGGGCGTAAAAACAAATCCCTTATCTTTAAATTTCTTCAAATGCATAACTTGTAACTTATATGTGACCAATTAAAGAAAAACAAATATGATTAAATATTTATGGATATTTTTGTGGAGTGAAACATTATAAAATTTAATAATAAATTTAATAATTACTTTGATAATTAATTTAATAATAAAATTAAGAGTTAAAATGATCAATGCGATAATTAAAATCATTAATAACATGCTAAAAATATATGAAAAGTTCAAAATACTTTTTTTATTTGGTTAAAAATTAAATTTAAAAATATAAAATATAATAAAATAAATAAATATATATACTAATAAATTTAATAAATAATTTAATAATAAAATCAATAGTTAAATTAATTAATACAGTATTTAAAATCATTAAAATATTTATAATATAAAAAAATTCTAATTTTAAATTTATAAATATTTTTTATCAAATACAAAATCCTATAATACAGCATCTACAGTACATCTAACCAAACACTAGATTTGACTGCACTGTATTATAAAATCCATGGATTTTTAGTTACATTGTAACTAGAAATCCACTGTATTTACAGTTACACTGAATCAAACGCCGGCTTAGAATTTTTTTTCTTAAAATGTTGGCTTACTTAAATTAATTGAATATGTTTTTCAATAAATGTTAATTATAAGATTTTGTATGTAAGAGTATTTAATTACTAGGTTAGGGGCATTGAGAAAAATATCAAAATCAATTAAATTAAAGAGGGAATTTTACTTGTCCATTTTCAATGCTAATTTTTAAATATTTTTCGTAGATATTTATCATATAAAATTTTTTATTGTCCTAAATATTTTAACTTTTGTTCCTAATTCTATACAAAATTCATTATGTTTATTATGTTTTTAATACCTAAATATTTATCCTTATTACCTATGTATTTATTTTTAAATAAAAATTGATATTCATCTATTTTTAATTCATAAAGCTTGACTTTTTTTTACAAAGATAAATCTTGACTTTCTCCTAAGCTAAATAAACATGTTGATTTTTCCTAATTATTTACCTATCGGTTCAAAAATCCAATTTAGTCAGTTTTACATAACATTTTTATTAAATTACACAAGCATTAAAAACATTGAAAAGATTTACCAAGGAAGCACTAAAACAGAGAAATGCAAAACTTCAGAGATAAAAAATTGGTGAAGCAAAGGACAAAACAAACAAATAGTTGGAAGTGCATTACACCTAAAGAAAATTATAGTTATAATGAGTCCTTTGTTGTGATCTCATAACATAACATGGTGGGAGTTTTCCATCCCTATCTCTCATGCATACATGTATTCCACCCATCACTATCAATGGCTTTGCATGGAATAAGATAAAAAAGAAAAAAATAATAAAGGAAAAAAAATAAAGAAAGAAAGAGACACATCAAGGAAGAAAGTAGAATTTTCATTTAAAATTCAAGAGTTGTTTTTGGCTCTTATTGAGCAAGAGCCAGTGGGGTAAGCTGTTTCAATTAAAACAGCATGGCACCTATTTGCACCATCATGCCCTTGTGTTTGACACCACATGTTTTGGAATATCCATTGTTTGTCATTCATGAATCACAACCAAATATTTACTTAATCTCTTCTCCTACATAAATAATAATAATAATATTATTATTATTACTATTATTATTATTGATTATATATATATTGATTGATGTCTATAATGACAAGAAATGAGGGATAAAAAGTGCACAAAACCAAGCTTCTTCTACCCATTCACTCCTATTCCTTTTGTCTTATTTTTCTTCACATCAAAACTTTGAAGAAGAGCTGAGGAACTGATTATGAAAAAAGATGAAAAGAAGAGAAAAAAGAAAAGAAAAGAAAAGAAAAATCAATGTTGGACCGGGTTTTCGGTGTCGGATCGGAGAAGCCATTGAGAGAAAGCATCCAAAGTCTTCATATCAGCACGGTAATGTTTCTGAGTGAACTCAAGAAATGCCGGCCAAGTGAAGTCCGGGTAAATCCTTGGATGTTCATTATCGACAAGAACTCGAGGCGGTTGAACAACTTTCGACATCTCCGGGCACAAGAAGAACGCCATAGACTTCCTCGGCTCCATGCTATTCACCACTGCTCTATGCAAGCAACTCTTATACCGTCCATTCGACAAAGCCTATGCATCCAACAACAAAAACAATAATTAACTTTTTCACCATCACCAGGAAATTTCACATGATAATATTTGTGATTGAGCAAAAAGAAATGTGAGTTGGTTTCAAGAAACAAACCATAAAAGTATCACCAATGTTAACAACGAAAGCGTTAGGATTGGGAGAGATAGTGCGCCACTTGCCATCAGTGAAAACCTGGAGGCCACCAACATGGTCCTGGTGGAGGATAGTGAGAGATGTCGGGTCACAATGGGGCCCTGTGCCGAGAGTGAGTTCCGGCTTCTGACATGGCGGGTAGTAGTTCAACCTCATAATAGATTCATTCACTTCAAAAAACTCCCTAAATATCTCCTTCCCTACCCCTAAACTCAACCCTAACACTTCCATTATCTCCAATGATAGCTTGCTCATCTCCTCACAATACTTCTGATATACCTCCCTGCTTATATATATATATATATATATAACTTAATATTAATTTATGTAACTGTATAAATGCATATAAAGAAATGAAAGTGATTAGTTATAAAATAAACACCCGAAGTGGAGGAAATCAGGACCCAGAATACGGAGCAAATAGTCAGAAACGAGATTAGAAGAGGACGGAGAGGACGAGAAGTGGAAAGACAAAGTCTCCTTCCAAGGGAGCTTGGAAGAAAAGCGGCCAGTGAAGCTGCTGGCATAGCCACAGCTCTCGCCGGGAAGACGTTGGGCGGTTTGTTTATCGGAAAGTGGCATGGTGAAGAATGCGTCGGCGCAACGATGAACTTGGGTGAGGAGGTCGGAAGAGATGCCGTGGTTGATCACTTGGAAGAAGCCATGGGTTGAACATGCTTGTTTGACCATAGTGGAAAGGTTCAAGGTTGAAGAGTCATTGCCGGCGAGGAAGTCTTTGAGGTCAATAAGGGGGACGATGAGTTCTTCAGATGAGTCTGGTTTGGGTTTGTCGATTTCCGGCCAGATGAATTGGATTGGGATGTTGGTTTGGTTGCTAAGGACGGCGGCGTCGAACACAAGTGGAGGTTCAGGTTGAGATTGAGATTGAGATTGAGATTGATGTTGTTGTGGTTGTTCTTGTTGTTTGGATTTGGAAGTGGGAGTTGGAGAAAGAAGAAGAACCATGATTGAGAGGAAGGTTTGGGTTTGAATGGGAGAGAAATGGAGAAGGTGGTTATATATAGAGAGGAGGTGGAAAGAATTAGTTAGTGTGTTTTTTTTAGGTGCTAAGAGAGGAGGGTTAAAAAATGGGTGGGGAATAGGCCATGGCCGTCCATTGGACGAGTTGGCGCACAAGATGTGGAATCTTGTGGATTCACTACAAAGCAAACAAATTCTTTGTTTTTTTATTTTTTTATTTTTTGTAGTGTAGATAATTATTTTGCCTGATAAATTAAGCCATATACAACTCTTCTTTGTCCACAAAGGGAAAGTGAAAATATTATAGTAAGATTATATGACTAAAAATATATAATATATCATAATATTTAAAATTATGGAAAGTAAATTAAAAATGATATGTCATAATATTTAAAAATATGGAAAGTAAATTAAAAAAGATATGTCAAAATATTTTAAAATATAGAAAATAAATTCAAATGGATATACTAGAATATTTAAAAATATGGAAAGTAGATTGAAACAGATATATCAGAATATTTAAAAATATGGAAAGTAATTGAAACAAATGCTAGAATATTTTAAAAAAATATATAGAAAGTAGATTGAAACTTATATGGAGAATATTTAAAAATAGGAAAAGTAAATATGGAAAGTAGATTTAAGGGGATATTCTATTATATTTTAAAAAAATATGGAAAGTAGATCATGGATAATGATGTTTGATCTTTGTTTAATGATTTTTTATTATAACAAAAATGAATTTTAAATTTATGATATTTAAAATAAGTGTAGATTAGTCTATAGTATATGTCTTAGTATTTTAATTATTTATTTAGCATATAAATTAGTTATTTTTATTAAATATTATAATGATGTTGTTTGTACTTATAATACAAAAACAGAGGTCTTTATTAAATTTAAATTTTCAGTGGAAATATTCGACAAGAGCTAATTTTTTTTTATAGATCAAATACACATTAGTTTCAAATCAATGCAATACGAACTGAAATAAATTTAATTAGTTTTAAATTTTTAAAATGAATGGCAACCAATCAACAAGGAACAAATGACAACCATTGATTGGGAGTGACAGAATTCCATTGGCTCATTAGAGTAATGATTTTCTAAAGAAGAATTAGCCATGATGACAAACAGCTTGATCCAAGTTACGTACATAAAGCCAATATTCAAAGAAGATTGTTTAGTTTGGTAATGATCCCTTAATCTAATAAAAACATATTGTTCAACATCTACACTCTAAAAATGTCGCCTATTTATGTAACATTTAGTAGATATATTGCCACATATTCCGACCGAAAAAACAACACCCCTAAAACCATCTTTGCCAACTCAACATCCCATTAAAAGATCCATCACAAAATACAAACCAAATCTCAAATTGATACTATCAATCTAATAACTCAATTAGGTGGGAATTGCATGATTGATTGCAAACAGCTGATTCAAGAAGCCTACAAATGCAAATAGATCTTAGTAGTGATAACAAATGTTAGTAATTAAAGAAGAAAGGAAGAAAACAAACACACATACATCTTCTCTTAGTGATAATTAGGTGTACATACAACAAGAAGACAGAACATTATGCACTTGCTTATTAAATTAATGGGAGAGGAAAAATTAAAAATAGGAAAAAGGGTTTGTTGTTACTTAAGTTGCATGATGTACTATGAGTTGTTTTTGTACCTGTGTTGCAACTCTAGAAGATGGTTGGGACTCTAGGAGATGGTTGGGAGGTGGGTGTGGGGTCACATGAGTTTTGGATGGTTTTTTTTGGGGTCCTAAAACTGTGAAATGGATAAGTTTGGAAAACATGCAAGGATAAGGGAACCTTGCCTCTGGCTCTTTTTCCCAAAATACAGTGTAACATAAAGAAGATCATACACCATTCCCTTGACCTTCTTTTATTTATTTATTTATTTATTTATTCCCTTTAATTTCAACTATTATTTTCTAATGTATTATTATTATTATTATTATTATTATTATTATATTTTTTTCTTATGATCTTTAGAGTCATATGATGTTGTTGTTTCTTGATATGTATCTTAGTATCAATCAGTTCAAAGATCAAAGGTTGGTATAAATAAAATGGTATTATTTTTCTATTCTTAATAATTACTATTTATATAGTTATTATCACAAAAATACTTATAAGGTTTCATCCTGTATAACTTTAATTTATTTTTCTTTATTTTTAGTCTAGAATCAGCATTATTGTTTTTCACCTTTTTATATTTTTAATATGATAGCGATGTTATTATTGATTTATATAGTCGTAATATTACATAAAGGGGTTCGATATCAAAATTTTAGTTTCTTATTAAAGTTAACACCACCACTAGTTTTAATAGTTACTAATCCTATTTTTAAATGCAACATAAAATTAAATTATGGTAAATCAATTGATTTTTTTAATAGGATATATATAAGTTAATTTTTTTTTATAAATTACTGAGCTTTGGTCAAATATCATTTTGATTATTGGATTTTGATTTATTTTGAAATGCTCACTAAAATTATTAATCATTTCATTGGTAGGTCATTCGATAAATTAGCATCTTCATTAGCTGATGTGGAGGTCAAGAAAAGCCTAGTCACTACACTGGTGGAGGCCTCCACGTTAGTTAATGAAGATACTAATCCATTGGATGACCTATTGATAAAATAATTAGTAACTTCAGTGAGTATTTTAAAATAAATTAAAATTCAATAATTAAAATAATATTTGACCAAAGTTCAATGATTTAAAAAAAAATTATCCTATACATATAATTAATATAACTTTCTCTTATGCTATTAAAAATTTAAAACTAGATTTAGGATGACATCTGGTCGGATCCCAGGTTTCAGACTATAACAATCCCATCATACAAAACATGATTTATATAATATAAAGGGAAGACACGCTGAGGATGATGAGATGTATTTGCTTCACTATTTGATGATGCAATGTATCTATTTCTTGTTAAGCATTGGGCTCCATAGTGTTTTTCTTTTCCCTTTTGTTATATATATATATATATATATATTTGATGATGCTTTATGAATTTGCTTCACTATTTGTATTAGAACCATTGTTAAGGAAATGAGCATTGTTTTTTTTTTTTTTTAATGTTCAAATTGAAATATGTTTTGATAGATATAAAGTCAGATTTATATTTTTGTAAAACATTTTTATATATTTTTGGCCTTAATGAAGATATTTAGCACTATGCAAATATCATAAATGAAATGTGTTAATTGTGCACCATTCTTGGATACATTTTAAGTTATTTTAACATATAAAAATAATGTAATTCAAGTAATTATTTAATAAAATTAATTAAACCTTGATCATTATTTGTATATGATTTCAACTGAAAACTACTGATTTAATTAAATATTAAACTTTATGATAATCCATGTTAATTTGGAATAAATTACAGATTTTGATGTGATACAAATTCAAATTTGGATTCCAAGATCTCAAACAAACTCGATTATAATTATTACGATGACTAATTAATTATTTTAATGGATTTCAAGATGAAAGGACCCACAATTAGAAAATTAGAATTCCTTTGTCCTATTCAATTGCAATAAGAGATAACAAGAGATGACTAAACGCAAGCCTTCATTGAGTGGCCTCATCTTCCAATTTCCACATCAGAGAATTAACTTTTCCTTTCTTGAAATTGAGTTTTGGTTTGATGGATAAGTGCATGTCTTGTTTATATGATAGCATTGTTGTACTTTTTCTCCACTTAAATAAAGCTACTAACTGTTGTCACATGTGTATTTTGGCTTAAGCTTTAACCACATAGATCATTACAAACGTTATGTGATTCTTTTTTTTTTATTTTTTATTTTTTTTTATTTAGTCTATATTTCTTTTTTATTCTATGTGGATAGAATTCCATCAATGTTGGGGGGACCTTTCTTTAAACCCTATCACAAGATGAAAGGGTTCTCCATCATCCCTTTTGAACCTTTTTATTTGGAAACTAGCACATCTCTAAATTCTTTTTACAACTATAAATATACGCGCATACAAAAAATAATATATTTATTTATTCATTTATTTATGTGAAGTTGATAACAAAAATATCATTTTCTCTTTTGGATGTTACATGTCATCATATAGATAGAAAGATGTTGGTGGAGGTTTTAATCTATTGCTTGGATTTATTTGGTACTATATGGTATTTGAAAACAAATGTTATATATGTAATATAATATAAGAGTTTATTAAAAGAAAATTGTAACTATACAAGCACAAAAGTAGAAAGGAATATAGAAAAATGTTTTAAAAAAAATGAATATTATTAAGAAATCTTAATAGAATCATTCTAATACAATCTTTAAATGTATTCAAGTTCTTCTCTTATATATATTTACACCTCAAGGCTCAACCTAACTCATTCTCCATACTTTATATGCTGGTAGGGAATCAAAATTCTTTATACATTTTTTTTTTAAATTTTAATACGGTAACAAAGTTATTTTCTATTTTTAGTATAACATTCAAATCTAATATTTTTTATTATACATTTTATTTCTTTTAATGGCTAGTACATATTTTAATATATTATTTTCCGTCTTCATATCATTTTTTTTCTTTTTATTTTTATATCACTACATTTTTTTTTGTCATTTCAAAACCTATAATAAATTAACCATATGTATTTTTTCCTTTTTCATTTCAAGTTATACATCTAGTGTAACAATGCAATTTCTGCAACCTATTCCAACATATTAAGCTCCACTCAAATATTAGCATTTCCTTTTCTTTAACTAGTTTCTCTTCCTTTCACTTTTTGCGTTTCTTCTATTTTCTATTTTTAAATTATTTATTTAAAATAAACAAAAACATACTACATTATTGAATATCACTCCATGTAGTCCAGTTGATGTTCATTTATGACTCCATTATTATTTCCAAGCGAATTCTTTTTTAATACCACATTAAATATTTATATCATTTATATCTAAGCAATACATAAAATTGATAGTTACAAGAATTTCGCCTAAAAAAAAAAAATTCAACATTTTTCTTTTATGTCACCCATATTTCTATAACTTATTTAATTACCGTGCAGTAATATCTAACCCTTCCATGATCCCTCCCAAGCACAAAGACAACCCCCAAACTTTCTCACAAAATAATGAACATGTTAAACAAAAACCAAACATGGTCATGCATGTTAGCCGCGTCACTTCATTGAAGACCTTAGAGTACCCTTAGCAATCAAGAACCCTAAAAAGATACCTGGTTTGATTGGACCACCATGTGATTGTACGAACTCAAAACTCACTCATTCTCTTACACTGTCTAATAAAAAGATTGTACTCAAGAATCTAATCTAATAATAGTAATACTAATAATCAAAAGGAAGGCACCTTTATTTATTTATTTTCTATATTTTGTTATATGCTTTGCAACCCTAGAACACCCTCACAACAGCTGTTTTCAAACTAGTCATTAAAGTATTCAATGCTAGAAGATATCATTTGCAATCATTTGTCTCATTAAGTGCTTAAAGATATATAAGCTCCATTTGGTGCTTGTGCTACATATGTATGCATGCATGGGTAGCAAAGAAGGTAGCATTTGTTAGAGAGCTCCCACTTCACAGCATGATGGGACTTGATTTCTTTACTTGGTTTTGTATGAGAATTATTGTGGTTAGGTTCCCACTAGGGGCGTGGTTGTTCACACCCTTTCATGTTTGTAGGAATAGTCCATCCAAACGCTTGGCAAGTTTAAGGGAACAGAGAAAGCCATGTGTTTTGACCATGTGGTACATAAATTCAAAATATGATCAAGGAAAAAGTAGCAATATTACGCAAGATACATTGAATAAAATCGTTAAATAAAATATTATATATTAAACAAAATAAACCAGAACAATTTGTCATCAGTATATATCCAACAAATTTATTGCATAAATATCATATGTTAACTAAATAAATCAGAAATTTCTATTATGATCCATATAATTCATTGGATGTGAGGAGTCATACGGTTTTTAGGCAAATAGATTTCGTGTAAATTATAATTTTTTTTCCATGCAAGCATATTTAGACTAAAAGAGCAATGAATGTCGTGTGGTTTCCTTATGTGACGCAATTTTGATGAGTGTATAACATGTATGTATTTTATATTACTTTGTACACTCAATCAGCATTTATTAAAATAATATAGTGGAATTTGTTATTAAATCTAGTGTGTTTCACATTCTTAGGCTTAGGGCAACATTTCAAGAAGAGAGAGAGAGAGAGAGAGAGAGAGAGAGAGCCAAAAGAAGCATTTCGGACATCAAACGATGAAGTTGGAGATTTTTCGGCAACATTTGAACAAGGACAAGGTAAATTGGGTGGCTTACAGGAAGCTTACGGCCAACCTTACGATCGTAAGTCAATTCCAGAGGATTTTACAAGCATGCTTATGCCCATAAGAGGGATTCAGAACCAATTCAAAGAACCTTACGGGCAAGGCTTATGCCTGTAAGGAACATCCAAAAGAGCTTACAACTGTAAGGACATTTGCAAGAATCAAAACAAGTGAAGCTCACGGTCCATTGCTTACGGCCGTATGTTGGATCATAACACAAACAGAAGATCTTACGGATGTGCCTTATAGCCGTAAGTGTTCCCGTAAGGCTCGCGACCATCTTCTCCAACTCCCTTACAGCCACGTTCTTGCTCACGTAAGTGATACGTAAGCAGTCGGGTATAAATAGAACTTAAGAAGATTTTTAGGGATTCAACACTATTCTTTTGGGTGTTTCTTGAAGGCAAAGTTAGGGAAGATAAGATATGAATCTCCTGCACTTAAGGGGCAATTTCAAGGGGGATTCGGATCAACATTCTAGGGGATTGAAGATCGTAGCCATCTAGTTCACCTTCGCGGTGTGCGTGGAAGCTTTCCTAGGGCTTCTCCGATGATCCTTCATCGACACGATTGAGAAGTGGGTTTTCATGACTTTCATGTTTCCTCCTATTATTTGTATCTTGGATGCTTGTCCTCCATTAATAGAGGGTTAATTTGTAGATGTTTGGGTATAGTTGAATTATAGGGTTTATACTTTTGACATTGGTTGTTGGATCTTTGATGCTTTAATTGTTTTCTTAATTGTAATAATTTCTTTTTGAATCTAAATTGCGTGTTTAAATGGTTAGTTGCTAACGAGGAGAAAGCCCTAGCTATCATGTTTGGTGTGCTACGTGACGCGAAGAAATTCCCATTTAGTATAGACATGCAACAATTTAATAAGATAGTGAGTATACCTCTGGTTATGGTACTTTGGAGACTTCATCTCCCGCAATCCTTCCGAGTGGGTTAGTGATAATCTCCATGCCCTTTGCAATAATGTGGAGTGGATTTTAGGAGAAATCGCATCTCTACTCTGTATTCGGATTAGAGATAATCTCTCTCTATAGGGGAGATTATCTACTTAAGAGATTGTCATTAGCTCACAGTAAGGTTTCATAAAGTGTTAATACGATTGTGTGGATGTCTGTATCAGTTCTAAACCTATTCAGTTACTCTTCACCATAGAAATCAGGGTATAGTATAATTCTAGAAACCTCTCGGTTCAAATAGGATTGCATGCATAAACAATCTTTGTCCAGCACTTTATAACCTTAGAGGGATGCTATGCCCAGACATCGCTTTCTACCTTGACTTCCCTCATATTATTTTCCGTATTTTCTTATCTTTACTTGCTTTTGTTCACACACAACATTCGATTGCTTAGGCTATTTTTCGGGATTAGAATTACTATTAATATTCACTTTCTTCTTTGTGGACCGACACTCTGCTTTTACGCACACTTATTACGCGATCGGCACATACACTCTGCTTTTTGAGTCTAAGAGGGTAAGGACTGTAGCCTCCACATCGGGTTCGGATCAAGCAGACGATCCTGCTCCCTCCACCCAGCTCCATCAGTCGAGCCTATTTTCTCTATATCCCGTTTCCGAGAGCGGTACACCCTCTTAAAGATGAAACATTTTGGTCAATCTCGTTTGATTGATTGGATAGTGCTCACGCACTACGGACTAGAGGCAGAGGTTCACCGGATGATGGACTTGGGGAATGGACCAGCTCCTTTCCATGGAGGAACCAGTCTACTGTGACGTCACCTTGGAAGTGCTTACCACTTTCAAGGTTGATAGGAGTCCGGTAGGGTTTCCTCGGCCAGGGGCTATAAAGTTTCAGATCTTTGGAGAGCCCCGACGCCTAAGCTACATTGATTTCTACCTACTGCTGGCTTATACGACACTGACTTTACTGCGACCCAACAATACAAGGAACTGGCCATTGACTTTCCCCCAAGGACTACAGCAGAGGGAGTATACTTTCGTCTTGACAGGGGACAGAGCTACGTACGAGCCCGGGCTGATAAAGGCTTCCATTTCATTCAGCCAGCCTACAAGTATTTCCACACTGTGGTTACTTGCTCCATTGCAGGTTGTGCAGATAGTACCATGGTTATGGGGCGGTAGGAGTTATATCTTCTACAGAGCATGGTGGATCGCCGCCCCATCCACCTAGGGTATGTGTTGGCTATTTTCCTTGTACATCAGGGCCAACACTTGTACCTGAGTGCCATCTTCGCCAGGCTATATGTCACACAGCTCGTGCGATGGATGGGACTCCTGGATCATCTTGAGGGTCTCTCGACAGTTAGCACCCCAGCTCCTCTGGCAAATGATACCCTTCGCTCCATGGGGATGATCATCTGTCCCTGATCCCGGTATGTCCTCGCCCTGTGTCCCACTAAGAAGCCACTTGTAGGGGATAAGGACGTAGGAGAAGAGTCAGACGACGAGTCTGACAGGGAGTCCTCTCTACCGTCGGCCACAAAGCCAGTAGGTTCCTTGAATTTGGTAAATCCCCCCAAACATAGATCCAAGTTTCAGGAGTTGCGAGCTGAGATATGACAGCTTTAGGATGGCCAGCAGACCATCCTGGAAACCTAAGCACGGCTCGAGCCTTTGTCGTGCCTTGGAATTTCTGTTCAGACTGGTACCTCCCCTAGTTCCAGCTCCTCCTGCATTGATCCCTCTTTCATCTCCACATCCACCGACAAATTCTGCACCATCGGATGCAGCAGATCATTAGTTTATTTTTTTTATTTCATTTTGTCTTTCATTTTCATCAGTTGTATTCAGAATTTCTGGCAAGGGTTGGCTCTGCCTATTTTGTACTTATTGTTGAGACTTTTAGTGGATTTCAATTTCTCTTTTTATTATTTTATTTTGTTGAGCTTCAATGTTCTTTCCTTATACTTCACAGGACATTTTTGCACCACCCAACATTCTCAATCATAAAGGGGATGCTCACTTGGTCATTTCTTGACCTTGAGTGACCCCCAACTACCAGGGTACTTCAATGGATGCACTAGGGCGATTCCAAAGAGCATTGTACCTTTCAAATTAAACCCGAGAAGTAATCATATTCCAATATCCTCCTATTCTTGTTTTTATTGCCTCACATGCTTATTTTTACACACATTGAGGACAATGTATGAATAAAGTATGGGGGAGGGGTTTAAGTTTTATTGTTAACACTTTTACATGTCAAGATTGACTTATGAATGTGCATTTGAAATGTATTGAGAGTTTCTTAGTATTAGGGTGGACACATGCAAGTTTGTTCCATTTTAAGTTCTATTTTTTTTTAGTGTGCACTCTATTCTTGGCTATTCACCTAATTAGAGCACACAATTTCTCTATTGTAGTAACTTAGACTGTATTAGACTTCTTTTAGTTTTGTTTTCTTTACTTCTTGGAGCTGAATTGAGAAAAAGTTTTACAAATTTAAAAGAATTTGTTTTGAAAAATAAAAAGAAAAGAGAAAAGTTGATAAATGGGAAGAGCTACCCTTATTAGAAGTGTGAAGCTACTCTCGAGAAGTCGGATAATATATATGGCCTAATGAGAGAAAGAGCTACCTCTTTAGGTGAGTAAAAGCTACTATATTTTGGTAAAATATTTGGAAAGAGCTACCTCTCTTAAGTGTGAAAGCCAGTCGATGAGCTCTAGCGGGAAAGGACTACCTTAGGAGATGTGTGAAGCTACTACCATGCAAATTAGATGTTTGTAAATGTTTGCTAGTGAAGTCCTTTTGGTTGGAAAAAAGAGAAGTAGAGAGTTGTTACACACACACAATGATAATCTTGAATAGAGTGTTCACTATTTTTTGAACTTGAAGTTTTTAGCATCCTTGTATTATTGAAACCCGAACTACTTGTGAAACTCCCAAATTCTTAAGCACTAGAGATCTTGAACTTTCCGCACTTGGTTTGTAATGTTTTATTTTTGTTTGAGGACAAGCAAAAGTTTAAGTATGGGGGAATTTGATGAGTGTATAACATGCATGTATTTTATATCACTTTGTACACTCATTCAACATTTATCATAATCGTATTGGGAATTCGATGCTAAATCTAGTGTGTTTCGGATTCTCAGGCTTGGGGAAGCATTTCAAGAGGAGAAAGAACCAAAAGAAGCATTTCAGACCTTAAACGATGAAGTTGGAGCTCTCTCGGCATCATTTGAACTTAGACAAGGCAAACTGGGTGGGTTACGGGAAGCTTACGGCCACCCTTATAGTCGTAAGTCAATTTCAAAGAACCTTGTGGGCATGATTATGCCCGTAATAGGGATTTAGAGCCAATTTAGAGGACCTTATGGGCAAGGCTTATGCTATAAGGATTCCCATAAGGAACATCCAGAGGAGTTTACGACTAAAGCTTACACCCGTAAGGGCGATGGTGTCACGCCTCGACCTTAGTCGAGCACGTGGCAATCGCTACGACAATAAGGAGTGGACCCTATAGCGCCCCACCTCCTAGTCGCCGTAAGGCTTAAAATAACCCTGCTAACACAATTGACAAAAGAAGAAGCCAATAACAACAACAAAACCAGAGATTCCCGTGTGAGAAAGAAGTACGGAGAGTACTGAGCAACAGATGTTACCAAGTGAGTGGTGACAGCATAGATATAACAGAGTAGTAAAACATTCCAAATAGTAATTACCACAATAATAACATATAAAAGTAGTTCCAGGTATTCAATAAGTTAACAGATAACATAATAATTCATAAATTGTACAGGTAAGTAACATTTCCAACACATTGAGCACCGCTCAAAATACAGGCTGGCCTCAAACAATTCCCAAGCTAATCATGGCCGCGACTAGCTACGGGACCACCAAGGTGTTTAAGACAATTAAATTCACAATGCTGCCTTCCATGGTGTTGACCAATGAGATTCCCGTGTGGTGACCTCGGGTTTCTCACATAAAAGACCCCATTGTCAATGGCTCCGCACACCTCTTGACCAGGGTAAACTAAAGGTTGACCACACTGCCTCCCATCAGGGCGGACCGTGGAACCCCACACTGCAGTATTAGACCGAAGTCCACTATCCCCATCAAAATCCAAATGCCACAATGCAATTCTTTCCAAGTCCAACTCGAGGAATCAAGCATATGATGTGTAAATACGGAAATATACATCAATCCATATTTCACTTGCATATAAAATATATTTACATATAGACATGTTTCTTTCGAAATAAATATGTATAAGTATACTATAATCATCTTTGCCAAATAACTCCATGCTCAAAATATTTATATATATATATATATCAAATGAAATATGATTTATCATCAAATTTATGATATAAAACATGTAAAGAAATACTATAATACTCTTATTAAATCTATGTAATTAACAATTAAATCACTCACTGAATCAGTCGTCTCGTCTTGAGATGCACTCACAAGTTGACAATTTCCTTCCCCAGGGAGGAAGCTTTGCCACCGAGAGTCAAACAAGGAATCCAAGAACCAATGAACATAAGAATGGAAACTAGAATGCATGCGAATGCAAGGTTACATGTCGAACATGTAACTCTAGGGTTTTAGGGAAAAACGACGTCATTTTAGACACAAACGACCTCAAATAGAAGTAAAACAAGTTCTAATAGATTCCAAGTAAGAAGGACTTCGATTTGGACCAAAGACTTATAAGAAAAGGCCAAGGTTTTCTGGTGCCACAGTAATTTCGGGTTGCTACAGTAAAACCGACCCTTAAACAATGGTTTCTCACCGATTTACAACACCAAATCACAAAATTTCTTTACAAACAGACACACAAATGAATAACAACAACACTGGCTTCGATTTGAGTCCAAAAACAACTCAAACCAAGGTTTATTTCTAGGGTTTCAAAGATTGTCAAAAATGATTAAATACGAAGAAAATACAAAGAGAAAACCTTGGATCGAAGCCTTACCAAGCTTAGGAGAATGAGAGAAAGAAAGTAGAGACGTTAATTCGCCAAAGAAGCTTGTCGAAATTTTTTTTTTTTTCAAGATTGGGTGTTTAGTGGAATGGAAGAAAGAAAGGAAGAAAGAAAATAAGAAGAAGAAGAAAGAATGAGAGAAAGGATAAGGAAGCCACATTGGCTTCTTATCCTCTCATTTTCAGATTTTCTGATTCTTTTTTTTTAAAATAAGAAAATTACCAAAATACCCTTATAATAGAAAATAAAAAGAATGAGTCCAAATGACCGTTTGCCCCTGATTTTCAGCTGGTTTTCACACACAATCTGTTGTGCAATCATGCAAGGATGCCACTAGTGCGAGATGACCATTTTTACCCCTAATCATGCACAAAAATCGAAAAAGAGGCCAGAGGTCAAAAATCGGGAGATGGTACCACAGATGGAAAGAAGTAGAACAAGTGAAGCTTACGGTTCATAGCTTAGGGTCATATGTTGGACCGTAATACAAATAGAAAACCTTACGTACATGACTTATGACCGTAAGTGTTCCCGTAAGGATTGTGACCATCTTCTCTAGCTGCCTTACGACCACTTCCTTACACCCGTAAGCAGCCCGTAAGCAGTCCGGTATAAATAGAACTTATGAGGATTTTAAAGGATTAAACACTTTTCATTTGGATGTTTCTTGGAGGCGAAGTTAGGGAAGATAAAAGACGAATCTCCTGCACTTAAGGGGCAATTTCAAGGGGAATTTTGATCAACATTTAAGGGGATTGAAGATCGTCGCTGTCAAGTTCACCTTGGTAGCTTGCAAAAAAAGTTTTCCTAAGGCTTCTCCGGCGATCCTTCATCGGAATGATTGAGAAGGGGTTTTCATGGCTTTCATGTTTCCTTCTTTTTTTTGTATATTGGATGCTTGCCCTCAATTAATGGAGGACTAACTTGTAGATTTTTGGGCATAGTTGAACTCTAGGGTTTATACTTTTGACATTGGTTGTTGGATCTTTGATGCTTTAATTTTTTTTAATTGCAATCATTTCTATTTGAATATAATTGCGTGTTTAATGCTTGGTTGCTAACGAGGCAAAAGCCCTAGTTATCATGTTTGGTGGGCTACGTGACGAGAAGAAATTCCTATCTAGCATAGACATATCGTAATTTGAGAGAATAATGAGTACACCTCTGGTTAGAGTTTTTGAGGACTTCGTCTCCCGCAATCCTTTTGAATGGGTTAGTAATAATCTTTATGTTCTTTGCAATCATGTGGAGTGGATTTTAGGAGAAATCACATCTATACTCTGTATTCATATTAGGGATAATCTCTCTCTACAGGAGATATTATTTACTTAAGAGATTGTCGTTAGCTCACAGTAAAATTTTATAAAGTGTTAATGCGATTGTGTGGATGTTTGAATCATCTCTATACCTATTTAGTTATTCTTCGCCTAAGAAATTGGGGTATAGTATAATTCTAGAAACCTCTCGGTTCAAATAGGATTGCATACATAAACAACCTTTGTCCTGCACTTTATAACCCTAGAGGGATGCTATACCCAAACATCCCTTTCTTCCTTGACTTCTCTCATATTATTCTCCATATTTTCTTATCTTTATTTTCTTTTGTTCACACACACACAACATTCAATTACTTGCCTATTTTTCAGGTTTAGGGTTACTACTAGTATTCATTTTCTTTCTTATGGACCGACATTATGCTTTTAAGCACAGTTTATTACGCGATCGGCACATACACTTGCGTCCATATCAAGTTATAACATAAAAAATAATAAAAAAAACATGGTTCACTAATTTTTGTTTAGTTGATTAGTCTTATTTACATTAGAGATATTAGAATAACTAATAGTCCTCCATTGGTTAATTTAAAAAAATATGGATTTCAATATATAAATTTATGTTATCTTTGGTTTGCATCTAATATGATATTAGAGTTTAGTTTATTTTGTTTATTTACAATGTGGTAAGTTACAAAAAAATCCATATTACTGCTCGTCTAATGTTATTAAGAACAAATTTCCTATAAGTGTGGGGAGTCATGATATTTTACATACTATAACTTTAATATGGATCCAACCCACTATATATAATTCATATTCACCACAACTTGTTATTGGTAAGAGCCTAATATTTCACATATATAAGAATATTTGGTTGTGCAGTGTATGCACCAATAACATCGCTAAATCGTACAAAGATAGGTCCATAATGCATATTTGGTATGTATGCTAGTTATAATTCTTCCTTAATAATATGATTTAGTGGGGAGATGTATTTATTGCAAAGTTTGCAGATTGCCATTTTAATAAGTCTGTCTTTCTTTCATTAAGGGGAGCGAAAGTTATTCAAAATGAGTTGAAAAAAATTGAATGGAACATATTAGAATTATATACATATGAACCCCACTCTAGTGAGTGTGAAAAGATCATATAATTACAAAATATTGTAAATAAAATACCCAATGCTTTCAAAGATACTAAAAGGGTAACCATATCATACATACCAACTGCTAATGCTCCTGCAAGAATTATATTCTTATTATCCCATTAAAAGAAAAGGAGTAGAAAACAAATCATGTAAAAAATGCGACAGATCAATAGGCAACAAAGCTTCACCTTATAGGAAACAATGAAAGAAAAATACTGCTCTTGGAAAGAGAATCTTACATGTGAAAAGGAAAAGGAAAATATAAAACTCTTAGAACATAAGTCAATGAAGAAGGATATATATATGAAAATACTGAAAAATTCAATTTGTTAAATAGATGATAGTAAAGCGATAAATCAATGTGAGAACGAAATAAATAATATATTCATCTACAATGTGGTTACAAACATAGAGATGAATACAAATAATTATTCATAACCACAATCTATTGATGAATGTCAACAAAGATATGACTGGCCAAAATAGAAAGAAACCATCCTGACTGAGCTAAATCCCTTGTTAAAAATAAAGTTTTTGGGCCAATAGTGTCAACACCTGAAATGAGAAAACTAGTTAGTGACGACTGGATATTTGTAAAAAAAACTAAATGAGAATAATGAAATTATTAGACAGCAAAATTGTTTGTGATGGTTCTGGTGGGGTGTGATGTGTTAAGTTCACTCAAAAACTCACTCAAAGATTAAACACTCACACACAATCAAAACAAGATAAAGGAGACAAGCAAATTGGTAACCCAGTTCTGCACAACCTTGCCTACATATGGGGGCCAGGCCCGGAGAAACAATCCACTAAAAGAGGTATAGGAACAAGGAGTACAACACTCACTCACTCTCTCAATACAAAGAATATCCTCTCAAGATTGCCCGACGGCCACACTCTCAACTCTCACCGAAGAGTCTCTCACTATTTGGCTCGTCCTAAATCTTCAAGCAGGATCTCTTATATAGACGCACCGACGTCCACAAAGTTACCTCTTTTAGAATTCTCCGCGGCTTCCTAACTTGGGCACCTTCCAAAGTTAGATGTTGCAACACCCAGTTGCAACATGGCCCACCTTGCTGAACATGACTGAGTTCTAGCCAGATGCACCCGAATCTGTAACCTTCAACCTCCCGGTTTCTTCAGTCCGCCTCGTAGAAGTTGACTCGACCTGAGCTCCTCCTGCCTGCAGCTTCTTCCTTCCTCACATCACTTCAGAAGGTCTCCCTCTCTTGAGGGACGTGCCCACCAAGGCACACGTGATAATCTTACCAAAGATAGCCACCGAAGATCTCCCGATCTTCTTTCCAAACTTGGCCCAAGTTTGGTCTTCCAAATGATCTTCTTTCGGCACATGGAAATATTGTTACTAAACTTGATCTCATCTTCATCCAAGTTTAGCCTTCAATATCTTCAAGCATGATCTCCAATCATCCATGCTTGGATCTCAAAATCTCTAATCATATCTCATGCAATCTTCAATCAATCTCCTCATATGACTAGTCTCCATGAATAGTTCCGCCCATAGATAGCTCTTAGATCTTTCTTCAATTAATGATGCTAAATATGGTCTTGATGATCTCCTTGGCTTGTCCTTATCTTATTTAGTTTGTGTCTTCAAATAGTTTCACACCAAACTAAATATTTGTGTCTTCATACCAAGTTTAACTTGTGTCTTCTAATAGCTTCATACAATCTTCATAATCTTGAATACTTGCCAATAATAGAATATTCCTCTCTCTTCAAATAGATATTTCTAAAAAGGAGCTCTATCAAAGATATGGATAGTCATCCCGGATCTTACCAAGGATAGACAATCATACCTAAAATAAAACTTACCTTTCTTGAAGAGATCCTATAGTCTTAATGCACTTTCCAAAAATAGTTTATCATCACATGATTGTATTGAGAGGAATATCTAATAAATAAAATCTTCAACCTTGATCTTCATAAAATCTCCACCTTGATCTTCATTAAATCTCCATCTTGATCTTCATCACATGTCATGACAACATCCTTTGCCACATCATTATCCTAGTCACCTTTTCCTTTGATGAGTCATCTCTAGCCACGTCATCATTCTCTTGCCATGTCACCATTCTCATGCCATGTCACATCTTGGCTTGTCATATAATGCCAATCCACATCATCAGACTTAACAGTTTGCTCAAGGATTCTCCTAAATGCTGGTATTGATTATAATGAAATATAATCTCCCATAATGAATGGGATTACTTTCAGTTTCTAATTAGATATGCAGATGATAGATGACATTGATGCATATCTATTCGGATCTCTTGACAGGTATATATATGAAAATCCTTGATGGATACAAGACGTTAAATGATTAAAGTATCTACATTTGTATTATATTAAATTATAGAGACATCTTTATGGCTTAAAACAATCTGAATACATATGGTATGATCGTTTCAATAATTATTTGAAAAATAAAGGGTTCAAAAATGGCAATATATGTCCATGTATATGTATTAAAAGTTCTACTAATTGATTTATAGTAATAGAAATATATGTACATGATTTAAATCTTGTTGGTACCCTTCATAAAATTGCACTCACAGTATCTATTTAAAGAAGGAATTTGAAATGAGAGATTAGGAAAACAAAGAATTAGTCTTGGTATACATATTAAGTATTTACCTAGTGGAATGTTCATTTACCAGTGAACTTACAAAGAAAAGATACTAAAGAGATTTAATATGGACAAGGCCTATCCATTGACCCTAATAGTTGTCTAGTAACTTAATGTTTAGAAAGATCTATTTCATGGTGAAGTAGAAATAATTCTTGGCCTAAGAACACAATATTTGAGTGCAATAGATGCACTAATCTGCCTTGCAAATAATACAATGCCAGATATAGTTTTTGTAGTGACCTTCTTGGCAATGTGCAACTTTACACTAACTCAAAGACATTGGAAAAAAGTTACAGATGAGCTACACTATTTTTTTAAAACAACATATATAGGTTTATTTTCCCGACATGTACCGTTATCCAATCTTATGGGATTTCCTGATGTTGGATATATACTTGTCTAATCCTTACAGAGGCCAATCTCAAATTAGAAATATATATTCTCTTATAATGGTATGGCTATCTCATGATGTTCCATAAAATAAACTCTTACAACTACTTCATCAAATCATGGTGAAATCCTAACTCTCTATCAAGTAAGTAGGGAGTGGCAACAATTATGATATATGATTAGACATATATAGTCATCAAACAAATTATTATCGTTTACATCAAATGCCACAATAATTTATGAAGGCAATAGTATCTATATGTCTCAAATACAAGTAGGTTACCATAAGGAAGATATGATAAAGCACATGCCTCCTAATTTTTTTCTACATCCATGATATCCAAAAAGGTGTCTTAGAATTCTAGATGGTTCATTCAAACAAGAATCAAGCTAGTTTATTCACATAATCACTCCCCAAATGTAATCATCATAGCCTTGTATAGAAAATTGGGATGCGAACTCATGAACATAACATCTAAAACAAGTTGAAGGCTATTTATTTGAGGGCGATGCTATATATATATATATATATATATTTGTTCCTTCTCCACAGTTTTTGTTTCAATTGGTTTTTTGGGGGCAAGCGTAGGGGGTGGCAAAAATCCAGTTCAGGACAAAACCGGGTTCGAACAACTACTAATATAAATAAAAAAAACTTGTGTCCGGACCCGGCCCGGTTTTAAAACCAGACAAACTTAACATGCCCAAACCCGGTTTATTTTAAAACGGGGTTGTCCGGATGTCTAAATTTGCCCAAACCCGGTTTTAAGTTCATTCAAATATTAAAGTATACAAAACTAATTTAATCCACATTAAATGCAAAACAATGTCAATAATCCAAAACTCAACTCAAATTATACAAAAATCTAAATTTTAATAAGAAAAACAATATTATATGTTTGAAGTTTTTAGAAGATTTTGTTTAAAACAAATGGGTCCAAGACTATGGTTTTTGAAAATTTTAGGGGGCAAAAAGACATGGTTGTTAGAATTTCCATGTCCAAACTCGGTCTGGATTTAAATCCGGACAACCAAACTATGTCCAGACCCAATCCGCATTTGTAAAATTTATGTCTAAACCCTTTTTATTTGGAGCCGGACAGAACTGGATTGGTGGATCTGGACAGAATGCCACCCCTAGGCCATGTTTTAATGAGACAACTCTCTGGTAATTAAACTAAGGACTTTGGCCTTTTTTTAACTAGATTTTTTTTTATCATATTGTATTTTTTTTTAATAAAGTTTTAATAAAGCATATCCTATTGGATTTATAACCAAGGAGAGTATTATAAATTATATGCATGTCGATGCCTATCAAAACCATCACCAACTCATTAAGCAGCGCATGTTTTTTCATCACTCGTTAAGCCACCCATGTATTCCACATCTAACCATCCATGATAAAAAATCTCAACCGCTCATATACATATATTTATTGTTCGGAAAGGATTATGAAAACAAAAGGCTTTTAAGTTTCAGAGTATAAGCGGATTATAAAATCCCTCTTATTAATCTTTGATATTTCATTATTTACATAATTTTGGCGTGTATTTTTACCCCATTAATTTGTTTATTAATCTATTACCTGCATATTTGTCTACATATATACTCCCTTCAAATAAATGACTGAATAAATAAATAAATATTGAAGTCATGTTTGAACGAGATGTCAATCAAGATGATGGAGACATGTAGCTCATGGGTTCTTGGGCCAGTACTTGGTTAGCCTTGTGTGTTTCAATGCAAGATCAAGTGGAGGCACATCTCCTTTCTCCGTACAAATGTGTCCTAAACTCTGCCGCATCTCAACCCCATCAATCAAACTAAATCAACTCCTTTTATTTCATTTATATATAATAAAAATAATATTTATTAGTGCTTTATTTCATTGTATAGTGAGATATTTTATTGAAATAGTGATGTCAAATCAGTATTAGAACTTCAAAGAAAAAAAATAATTCATTGGCCAATTAAAGTAGTGAAACTAATTGCGCATATTGGATATGAAAAAAGCCTTTGTTTGTTTGGATGAATTTATAAATTTTGAAGGGATTTGAACCATCTTAAAACCCATTTGTTTGTGTATTTTAACTTACATTCCAATTTAACATATATAAAATAAAATCTTACTTTTTTCGTTTCTTTTTATCTGTTATAAATCCATATTTTTTTTATCTGTCATTTTTGAACATCGAGAAGTATTTATTTTTTTTTCAAAGTTACTCTAACACTCTATTCAATTCTCTTTTTGAAATTTAATATGAGAGAGAAATGTGAAGATATAAATTATGGGTAATTTTGAAAAAATAACTAATTTTTTATTAAATTATGTGAAATAACTAACTTTCTTGGTATGTGAGATTCGGTTATTCACGACCGATAAAAAGTAACGGAGGGAGTAAATTTCTAGCTACATTATAATATGAGATTCACTATATTTATAATTGTGCCTAATCAAACAATAATTGTCCCTAATCAAACACCACATAAATAAATATTATGTGTAATTAAGAAAAGGTAATATGATTTTTTTTTAATTGGATCATATAATTTCTCATTCCAATTTAAAAGCTTGTTTGGTGTTACATAAATGCATTTGAGCAACTTTGACTAAAATTGTTTTAAAAAATAAAAATGTAAAGCTGAAACATGAGTTAAAATGTCATTAATTAATGAACCCCAAGGATTAAATGATTAAAAAAATTATAAAAATTATAATGACTATTAAAAAAATTTAAAAATCTTTAGACTATATAAAAAACAATTCTTAAAAACCTATGAGCCATTTACCTTTAATTAAAAAGATTGCAGTAGCCTTGCAGCTTGAAGAGAATTGCACAATCCTATATCATTGTTTTAATAAGCACTATTAATGATAAATACATTATATAAAGTATTGAAGTAGTACAATAATTTCAATACAATCCATATATAATATGAAATATTTTAATATAATTTCAATGCAATCACTATATAATACGCATACCTATTCATAATATTTCTGAAGACTAATGTTTTTAAAATTTTCTTTTTGCAAGTCTCATAAACTATAGAATAAAATTTAATTTAAATATAATCGTTTTCGAACTAAATTTATATAAAAAAAAATTAATGAAAGAACGATATAGGTTAACAAATGAATGACACATTGTTATGAGAATATGTATTAATCTGTCTAAAATGCAAAATAGCTTAAGTACAGTAAATAAAATATAATATTAAATCCATTTAAGAAGCGGTAGGATATTAAATTACAACATCATTCGCTTGAAAAGAATTATGTTATAAAATTTATGTTTCGTTATTAACCCTTTAAATGTCTATTTTATTAATCACATCCAAAGTTGTAATAATATTTTTTTTTTTATTTGTCTGTCAAACAATTGTTACATGTGTGCATGTTAACTAGACAATTAAAAAAATCATTAAAAATGTACAAATTTTTGTAAGAATAAAATTTTAAAAATAATTTTTAATTAATAACCTTAAAAAACTTATAACTACTCCGTCTTTCTTAAGTTCATATTCACTATTTTATGTTATAGGTCGAGTGGTAAAGATCGGTAGAGTTTGGAAGGATATCTAAAGTTGATCTCCAAGAGTACGAATAAAGAGTTAGCTCTGCACCTTTGTTAAGTGAGGGCACATATGGTACGTGTTGAGAGATTAATTTCATGTCTATGCGTACACGCCTCTTTGACTAAGGGAGCAGGTAAATGTGTCACTAGTGCAACCAATTGGAGAAATGTTGAGGTGATTAATTCCATTGTGGCGGTATTGTGCCCTTGATTCACAATAACTTGTCCACCTTGTCAAAAATAAATAAATAATCAAATGACAAGTTTAGGAAAAACAAACTTTTGCTTATCGTTTTATTTATATACTTCTTAACATAAATTTTTAAAGTGAAATAGCCTTCAAATTAAATATGAAAAAGTACAAAAAAAAAACATGTAATTTTCAAGATTTGCAAAATAAGGAATGAGTTCTTTTTTCAATTCTATAGCGTGTGGTTTTTCAGATTTGCAAAAATGGGGAAAACACGATGTTAACTTCGTAATTTTTGATAGGGGTAAAATTGTGCATTCATGTCAAAAACCGTTATGTGGCCACAAAAACATGATTTTTCAAATATGATTTTATTTGATTTTTAGAATTTAAGCTTTTTTAATTTAGTAGAATTTTGGAAGAGATTAATAAACTTAATATATATATATATATATTATATGAGTTAATTTTTAAATAAAATAAAGATTTTGTCTATTTGAGTTAAAATTGTTAATGGTTTGATAATGGTTTTTTTTTCATTTTTGTAAATCTAGAAAACCACACATCATAGAATCGAAAAAAAAATTACATTCTTTATTTTGTAAATCTAAAAAATTATAAAGTTTAGAATTTTTTTTTTTAGTGAAATAGCATTCAAATTAAATATAATCCAAATGGATCGAAACATCAAGGATACATTAAAAAAAAATTAAAATAAAAAATAAAACATGATAATGATGATGATGTTGGGAGTGGCAAGCAAGATGAATCCATGGGACGATCTTATTTGATGGAGGAAAAAGTGGTAGCAGAAGAGAACAACAAACACAAAAGGACGTTTAGACTTTTAATGTCCTCACAAAACAACGAGAAATCAGGGTCCAATCACGCACATGTAATTATGAAAACAAATAAATAGATTATTTTTATTTTATTTTATTTATTATTATGATTATTATTATTATTTTAATACAGATCTCTCAAAAAGGAGAACAACAACATAACCAGCATTCATTTTCATTTTCATATTCGTTTTCTTTTTCAAGCTTGATGAATGGAGGGACTAATCAGTACAGGTGGAGGATATCAGCCATGCCGTACCATCTCCCCATCTTCAACTACATTTATTTATTTATTTTTATTTTAAAGATACGTTTCAGTGTTTACCTCTCAATACTTCAGTATTCTAGTTTCCAACAACACATTAGACAAAATACAATACGAAAAATTAATAAAAAAATAAATAACATACGAAAAATCTTGGAAGGTAGAACTCTCCTAACAGGTGTGTATATAAATATTGCATTCACAAGAATTCTAATTTAAAAACTATTTGTTTAGGTGATCCAACTATCTATTATTTGAATTGATTTGTTATTTTATTTTTATAATCACTAATTTTGTTTTCTTATTATATACTCATATTTGTTAAATTGATTTAAGTGTTTTCATTTAAATGCTTTAAGTTTTAAAAAATTATTAAAAAAATTAAAAAAGTAGAAAAAAATCAATGTATGTATCTATATTAGTTACAGTAGTTAGAAAAGATATGTGAAAGTCATATAATATATATTTATTATTTTAATTTTGGTGGAGAACATATGAATTATAAAGAAAAATGTTTTTGTTTTATAGTTTGTTTATGATTCAAAGTTTGTGTGGGTTTGAACTTTGAATAATCTGGTCCTGTTGATGGTACGGATCATATGATTAAAAATGAAAGTTTGAAAGCAGAAAATCACAACAGTGGGTTTGTACTTGATGTCGACTGTCAGAGTGATTCACTAGGCATCCAAGGCAGATTAACTCAATTCTATTCATTAGAGTTTTAAAGCTAGTTTCTACCCATATATGGGGAAATGGTAATCCAAAGACGTCCTTTTTACAACCGTTGGATCATCATCCAACGATAGTTTATTTATATAAATATTGTATATTTTTTTACTGTTTACAATTACTGTAGGACACTATAGAACATATTTTGCACTGTTTATGATGATGATAACTGTCAGATTACCATCCAATGGCTACTGTGGATGTCTCTAGATTTAACGTCCCTAGAATACCGGTCCTCGTATATATATATATATATATATATAGGAAATTCATCAACTATTAACGTGCATAGGATTGAATTCTAAGGATGTTTGTTGCAATCATTCAATTTATCATTTAACAGTTGCAGAAAGTTGATGAAAACCATGCCTTGGATTCCATTCTCTCTCCTCATCTCCACATTTCTCTCCTCCTCTTTGAGACAAGAACGCAACTGCCTCTTCTCTTTCCCTTGTGCTGCTAGTCGCTGTCCGGTTGTCGCTGCTGCTCAGTTCATTACAGCTTTAAACCATGCCTTGGATTCCACTCTCTCTCCAGTAGTTGTTGTGCGGATGTCATTGTCCGGTTGTAGCTATCCGGTTGTCACCGCCACTAGGTCGTCGCCGCAGCTCCGATTATCGCTGTCCGGTTGTAGCCGTCCGGTTGTCGCCGCCACTGCATCGTCGCCGCCGCTCCAGTTTTCGCTATCCAGTTTGCCTTGCAATTCACTTGTCGATGCCTCGTAACTCTCTTCATCAGAATGTGGTTTGCCTTAACATATCCTTTTTGGCTTTTTTGTATGTTTTTATAGTTCCATCTCTGTGTGTGCATAGAATTGTTTGAGAAAATTAGATGTATTCGATACTAGCAGGTGACTCCTTCCTTTATACTTGCATCTCATTTCTCATAGGTTTATTTTCTATTTTTCCAAGGGATAACATTCAGTTTACTTTCAATCTGTTTTTTTTTCTCCACCTGCCAATTGGTGGTTCACAAGCTCACTTTATATACTTGTGCATTGAGTAAATGAATGCCCACATTCATTTAACCTTTTATGTAGAACAAGCTACGTGGGACTATTAACATGATATTTACTACTGCTTTATATTCCTTTGCTAATAAATTTTTAGATGACATGGTTAGTGTGCTCATCTTTGTGCTAAATCTCACTTTTGTTTTTCAGATCCTTTAATTATTAATCAAATGGAACAAATATTTGATTAGTGTTTATTTTGAGGTTTGAATCAACATAACTAATGTTCATTAAATATGATGATTTGGTTAGCACTCAATTGCCACTACAAATTTTCACTTGGTCATATCTGCAACAATCAATGTGGAAAATGATAAGCAATGGCATGGCAAGTAATCCCATTAGTTATATGCTTTGATATATTCTAATTTGTTGTAATTTTCTTGATAGGATATATAGGATGACGAGTATTATCGATGAAATATGCAAAGATGACACTTTCATTTTTGAGGATATGGAAATAGATCCAAATGCGCTCGAGTTATCTCAACATCAAGAAGATGGTGGTAGCCAACAAGTTTTGCATGGACATGAATTGGCAAAGAGTCCACAGTCTCAAGATGAACAGAAATCAGAAAGAATTCCATTTATTGGTATGGAGTTCAATGATGAGGAGGAAGCATATCGATTTTACTTAGACTATGCAAAGTCTAGAGGTTTTGCGATAAGAAGAGGACACATGTATCGTTCGTCTCATTCTCAATTAATTACATGCCGGCACTTTGTTTGTGATAAGGAAGGAAGCAAGTGCATGAAAGACAAAAGGCAACTAGAGAAAACTGTTCACAGACGCAAAAATACAAGGACAAATTGCAAAGCCGGATGGTGGTGTCAAAAATGAAGAGTGGACTATGGACTATAAAAACCTTGGTGATGCACATAACCATGATTTACTAACTAGTCCCTCTAAGGTGATGAAGATGCGGTCCTATCGCCATATTAGTGATACATGTAGAAGTTTGATGGAGGCATTGCATAAAAGTGGAGTGGGACCTAGCCAAATGTCTCGAATATTGAATGAAACACTTTCAAATATAGGGTATGTGCAAATTACTCGAGAAGATTGTTCAAATCATTTAAGGGCAGTTTGAAGTAATAATATTGGGCAAGAATGCATGGCTATTGTAAAGTTTTTCAATGAAAAAACTCAATGATGATTTTTTTTTTCTTTGATATGGATCTCGATGAGTTCGGTCAGACTAGATCTATTTTTGGGGTGGATGGAAGATGCAGATAGCATATTCAGAATATGGATATATTGTTGTTTTTGATACCTCTTATCAAATGAATAGATTTTACTTCCCCTTTGCTCCTTTTGTTGGAGTCAATCATCATAAGTAATCAATTTTATTTTGTTGTGTTCTAATTGCAGATGAAAAAGAAGAAAGTTTTTTATGGGTATTTCAAACATGGATGAAATGTATGCTAGAAAAACATCCACAAATCATTATTACAAATCAAGACTTGGCTATAGGGAAAACAATTGCAAAAGTTTTTCTAAATTCTAGTCATCGATTGTGCTTGTGGCAGGCACATTGGGAGAAATTTGATGAAGTATTTAGTTGATTTCAAGAGTAAAGAAAGCTTCCTGGGGGACTATAACAACTGGTTACAACGTAGTACATCAATTGAAGCATTTTAGAGTAAATGGGGTGAACTTAAAGCAACATACAACATTAATGATAAACATTGGTTGAGTAAAATGTATGAAATTCGACACAAATGGGTTTTTTCTATATTGGCGAAATTTTTTCGCAGTTGGAATGACCTCTACACAATGGATGAAAGTATCAACTCATTTTTTTTATGGCTTTGTTAATTCACAAACTCCATTGGATGAGTTTCTTATGTAGTATTATAAAGCATTGTGTGCTCGACGAAATTATGAAGAATATGAAGACTTTAAGACTTTAAACTCTATGCCTAACTTTTATACATGTTATCTAATTGAGAGATGCTGGAGAAGTGAATACAAGAGCTGTGTTCAATATCTTCCACACAGAATTGCGAGAAATTGATAGTATGCTAGCTGAACACATTCGTGATGGGACTGATCATGCCAAATATAAAATCTACATTCACATTGTTATATTTAGGAGATGTGGCATTGAAGATGGGGAGCCTATTGCTACATGTTCTTGTAAGAAGTTCGAGACTGAGGGTGTGTTGTGTTGTCATATATTGAAAATATTTTTTTGAAAAAAAAAGATTGAAAAGATTCCCAAAAATTATATTCTTCGTCGTTGGAGTATGGTTACAATATATCGGTCAAATGTTATGATGGTTGATACAAGTAACACTACTTTAATATCCTTGATGAAGTGGAGTGCACAAAATATGTGTTTTCTTATAAGGAGTAAATCTAGAATCGATATTCAAAATGTGTATTCTTGATCCAAAATGTGTTAAAATCAAAGGTCGGCCAAAAGTGAATACAAGGAGTAAATCTAGAATCGATATTCAATGGTCATTGCAGAAGAAAAGGACTTGCAATAGATATGGAAGAAAAGGGTCATTACATGTCTACATGGATATTCAATAAGACAATTTTTTTGAATTGTTATGTTAATTTAATTCATATTATCAATTGATTATTACTTTTACCAATGAGACTTTTTATTTGGGAATGTAGGCCTGTCTTGAGCTATAAGAAATAATCACTTGTTGATGCAATTATTCAGTCAGTTTTCATTGCTCATTGCTCTTGTGAAGATTTTGAAGAATGTTGTTTTGATTTGGGTTGCAGACCTTTTGGTTGTTATTGTGTTAAGCTGACAGGTTGTTAAGCTATTAAGTTATTAAGTTGTCATTGTGTTAAGCTGACAGGTTGTGTTAGCACTCTTTGTGTTAAGCTATTAAGTTGTTAAATTGATAGGTACTCTTTGTTTGTCATTGTTTTTTTAAGCTATTAAGTTCACAGGTACTCTTTGTATTTAGCTAAATTTGTTAAGTTGAAGATGTGTTAAGTTGCAGAAATTTATCTTCTCTTAATTTATTGTAGGTATAATTGAATTTGGTTTGAAGCTATTATGCTGTAGATTTTTTTTACTTGAATTGTCATGTTTGAAATTGTTGACTTGCAAAAATACAATTCATAGTTATTATTTCTTTCATCTTTGTTTCTAACAAAACATCAAAACAACAACAATACAGTCCACAAGCCAATCACAACCACAAACAACAACAACAACAACAACAACAACAATATCAAAACAACCACCAAAGATGAACACAAGTTGACAACAATAATTACAAAATTTATCATCATCATTAGCAGCATCATTTCTGTTACAGACACATATTTCTTGTTTTAAAGACAATAATACAATGTGAAGTATCAGCATCATTTCTGTTACAGATCAATATGCAACATGCCCAGCGTGTGTAAAAAACTTGATCAGGAGGTAAACTAACAAACACACATTTCTGATTATTGAAACATGGTGAAACAAATATCAGTAATGCATGCAAAAGAGCATAAACATAGCCTGCTTGGTGTTGTAGGAATTGCAACTCTACCATTTGTGAGCAACAATGTGGAAATGCACTTTAGATTTGGCACCACAATCATTGCAAAGAATCCAAACCTGATGATCATTGAATTATATAGTTTGAGCATTTGCAGATATATATATATATAGAACATCATGTATCGCACTTGCTTACCATCTTATTATGGAATATCTCAAGCATTGGAGTATCAACAACTTGTTAAATCAAATTAATTAGTGTGAAGTTGTTACAATTACTTCCCAAGACTAATTTTGGGATTGTTAGTAAGTTTACCTCCTGATCGAGTTTAAATCCTTCAACATTTTACTATAACAACATCCTGAATTTGAATTGCAAGACAAAAGATTAGATATATATATATATATATATATATAACAATGACAGTTAATTAGCATTGTGAAATGACAATGAATTAGTGATGTACCACACTGATCACAGTGAAAGAAGTTCTCTACACCACCAACTCTATAATTCAATAAACACAATGAAGATGAATTAGAATCTAAGAATCAACAAACAAAAAGAAAAATCCAAAGGCAAATCTCATAAGGAAATCTTCTAAATTTTGAGTAGAAATATTTCCCCATACTAACATTACAATTTGTGCAGTTTTGTTGAACCTGTCATCAAGAAGATAGACCAAACAAAGAAGATATGAGGATGGGAAATAACACAACATCTAAAGATTCTACAAGTTCTGAAATAATAAAAATAATAAATAAAAAAAAATATCTAAAACTCACATCTTGTTCTTTGCCACAAAGAGAACATATAACCTATTAAATCAAACAAAGACTAAGAATTAAATACAAAACAATAGAAGAATATTCTAACAAAATTGCTGAAAATCATAATCTAACCTTGGTGACTTGATGGCGAGGGATCTCATGATGAGCAAACTGATTAACTTCAAAAGAGTTTTGTTAAACCCCATCAAACAAAATCAAATGTTTACTAAAATTTCTGATTAAAAAATTAACTCCATGACTAGAAGGGGGATGAGGATGGGGACAATTGTCGGAGCTGGGGCGGGGCCACTCGGTGAGGTTGGGCGGCAGAGGGGTTGGAGAGGGGGGAGAGAAGGGCGGCCAGGTTTGGGAGAGCACGTAGTACAGGTGGCGGAGCGAAAGAGGGACTTCTTGGGAATGCCGGTGGCAGAGACAGAGGTGGAGGTATCGTCAGAAGAGTCCATGAGGGTCATGGAGGTGAGGAGGAAGAGGAGGAGAAGAAGGGGAGAGTCAAACTTCCATCCTCCGAGGAATCAGACTCAATGGGATCAAGATCAAGGATGATGGTAGTCTTCGTGTTTGATCTTCATCTTTAATTTGGGGATAAGAATGGACAGCTGAGAATAACATCCATAGGATAAAAATCCTATGAATGTCCATAGACAATCTGCCCATATATATATATATATATATATAATTTTTGGGGTATCACTACTAAGTTTTATAAAATAGAAATTATTTTTTTACCATGTATAAACAACTTTAAGCCGAATTGAAGCAAAGTACCCAAAACTTTATAAAATTACACTTTTCCCATAGGTGTTTTTTTAGTAAAAAAATTAATTAATTTAAAACTATTTGCTTAAATGATTCAAATAACTACTGCTTTGCCAATGTCTATTGATATATATTAGTTAATTAAATATATGTATAAGATGAAGTTAATCAATTTTTTTTCTTATTAGAGATTCATAGGATGACAAATATTTTTCATATACCAAGATAAATTATATTTAATATTATTGTTATTTGAAAATAGTTTATAATAATAATAATATAATATTATTATTAATATTATTATTAGATTTGAGACTCAAAACTTTACATCATTTGACATGTTTTGGTGATGATGTGGCAACTCAAGATGATATAGCAAAGCGTAATGATGTGGCATGGTGATATGGCAACTGAAATGATGAAGCATCATGATGTGACAAGAGATGACATGAAGATATGAAGCTATTTTTATTTGAGCTATTTTTGGCAAAACAATTAACTTGGAGGATCTCTCTTAAAATACAAGTAATGGCCGTATCAAGATATAATCTATCCTTGGTAAGTGAATCACCATGGAAGATCAACTACTTAGAGACCAAGATCTCATTGAAACTAAAGTTGGTAACAAAACTATATGGAGGTATAAATCATGAAAGGAAGATCTAAGTAATCAACCTAGGACAAGGCTAAGTGAAGATTGAAGCTATATATAGGCGGAGCTATTTGAAGACAAAACTATACATTGAGAAGATTGGAGATAAGATCATGAAGAACCAAACTTGGATATATGTAGATCAGGTTTGAAAGATTGTGAAGATTAAACTTGGATGACTTGGAGCTAGATCAAGTTTAGAGAAAGATTTGAAGATCATGTGAAGATTGTTTGAAGGCTATCTTTGGTATGATGGAAACGTGCCATATGGGGTGCAATCCTTGCTTTGGTATTGCTGATAAGACGTGAGAATGTGAGCTAGTTGATGGAATATCGAGATCAACAGGATTCAACTACATCGACTCAGACTTAGACACAGTCAGGAGAACTGGAGGCATTTGCAAGTCTCGTTCCAATGGAAACTGCAACTCAATCAAGGTCAATAAGTGGACCATATTGCAAGCTCAATTACAACAAGAGTTGTAATGTCTAAGTTTGGAAGATGTCCAAATTAGGAGCCGCGAGGATTCTAAGCCCTTGCTTGGATGAAGTGCAGTAAGGGTTCATAATATAAGGTAAGGGGAGAGAAAGCAAAGTAAGAGAAGGGATCAACCAATACCTTATTTGGGGCAAAGGTAAAATAAAGGAAGGTTTTGAAGATAATAGAAACTAAGGTTATACATTGTTATTACCAAAATACCTTGAGTTTCAAATGTTATATTATGATAAATAATAGATCAATAAACAAATTCTAATCAATAGCCTCAATTAAGTATTGCTAGAAAAATGATTAACATAAAAAAATTTATATAAATATTTTCAAATCTTTTATACAACCCTATAAATATTAGTAAATACAAATAAAAGGATGTTTTCATCTAATAAAATTATAACAAGACATTCGAGTGGATCTCTTTTGTTGAGAAGAGGAGAGGAAGCTCAATGTTAGTGTTTTTTTTTTGTTGCATTCACTCCCAAAATATAAGGATAATATTAGTCATTACAAAGTTATTATAAATATATTTTTATCCATAAAATTATCAAACCTTCTCAATCCTCCAATTTGGAGGGTTGAGAAATGGGGTGCTTTTAACCTCCCCGTTTACCTCCTAAACCTTTACCCCCTCCCTCTACCCTTCTACCCAAGCAAGAGTTGAGAGAACCCTTGCCTCAAAAACCCTCCAAAACCCCTCCAACCCTTCTCCCCAAGAGAGCCCTAAAAAGAGGGAGGTACTATAATTGGGATGTGGAGACGTTTATATAAGAGAATATACTCTAAGATCTATGATGAGCCACTGGAAAGACCCGAGTGTGTGGGTGAGAGTGAGTGGGCATCGAGCAGTCTAGAAAGGTTTTTTGTTTACATTTGTGAGGATGAGTGACAGTGTTGTACTCATGCTTATGCCCCTTTCCCTCTTTTAGTGGATTCTTATTTCTGGGTTTGACCTCCCAGACGTAGGCAAGTGTTGTACCGAACTTAGTTACCAGTTTCGTGTGCTTCCTTTCTTTTTGGTTTGTGTGATTGTGTGAGTGTTTGCATGAGAGATTGAGTGAATTCTAACCTATAATACACCGACCATAACTAGCAATCATCATCATCATCATCATTGGTAACATATATGTTTAAATATTTAAACATTTGGGCTAGTGGAGGCTTTAGTTTTAAAAACAAACAACAATGATATTATCATTATTCAGTAAATTTAACATTAAGAAATACTCTAGTTTTACATAAACATGGTGGACATCTTAGGTAATATGTTGAGTTGTTAACTATTGGATAGTCCAATGGTATAACACAAAAGTGCTAAAGCGAAGGGCAATGGTTCAAATCTTCCTCTGGTAGTATCGTTTATATACTGTTCATGAAATGTACACTCGGGTCCAATACTGTTCAGAGGTCTAGGTGTGGGTCTCATGTGGGAGAAACAATGGTTTCATCCTTCCAGGGTTGCAAGGTAGGGGGATTTTTCTATGAGATTTGTAAACCACCGTAACTGGTGCATCTTCGTACATGACTGTCCTTTTAACAATCATGAACAATCTCTTAAATGAGGGGCACTTATCGTCTATTCATAAATTTTTTTTGTTTAGTTTATTTAAGCTTATTACTTCTATTTTTTTTTTTACTTGGATTTAAAGAAGATGAGTGAACATATATCATAGATGATAGCTTACAACCTTATATCACTCTTCTTAAGAATATAATTTGAATGATCAAAGATAAAAAATGGCATATCAATTAATTAAACAAACATTAATCTGAATATATATATATATGTACAATCCTATATCTCTCTTTCTATTCAACTGTTTAACTTTTTAAGGTTGAATTCAGTTGGTCCAAAAACAGTTACCATCAATAGATAAAAGTGGGAAAAAAGGTTAGAACAAAACAAAAGAGTGGACTGGTCTACTGTTCTATTATGAAAAGCAACAAATTAACAAACAAATGGCAAGAAAAAGAAGGGTAATTTTAAGGTGGATTCAGACGTTTGAGGTGATGTATTTTGGCATGCACACTGAAGTATAAAAAGTGATCAACTTTTACATGACATAGCCACCACTAACCAACTGAGTCCAAGAAATGTTGTTTTGGATTTAGAAAAAGGTTATAATGGCACTAGTGAAAAGATATTTGATAACAAGCTATATATTCTCATGTCTTGTTGGTGATTTTGATCTTGTCGGCGAATGGATTCAGAATCTCCAAAATTAATAAAAAGACAAATAAAAAAATATAAGAAAAAAATAGAGCGAGAGAGCGTTAAGTTTGTAGGCACTCGAGGGAGTGGATTCCCAACCATGGTCAGTGGATTTTTATTGATGTGAAAGCCATTCATTATTATATATATTTATTTAGCCTTTCATGATCCTTGAAAGCTACATTAATTCGTCCATAGCCAGTTGAATTATGACTGTGGTGCTTTTATGGAATAATCTTTTAATTAGTCTCTTGTATTTTATCCTGATTATCTCTCTAGTCTCCATTATGAAATGTTACAATTTAATATTTTTATTATTTTGATTAGAAAATTATAATCCATATATTAATCGATGTTAGCCTTTTAATCATTAACGCTGGCGTGAGAATTACGTGGCAAATAAAAAATATATTATTAAAAACTATTAAAATATTATTAAAAAGAAAAAAAATCATATCATTTCAAATCCGGGTCTCAAAGTCCCCAAATTAGCAACTCTAAACTCCCTCTCCTCCACTATGTTAATGATTTTTTTTACCCTTTCCGCCACCATTCCTCCAATCTCCTCTGGTAGCTAAAGAGAACACTACAACGGCCCCATTTCTCTTCCCACATATAAATCATGTCCTAGCTCGCTAGTTGATAAGAACACAAGTGTATACACCGATCGCGCAATAATAATGTGTGTAAAGCAGAGTGTCGGTTCACATGGAAGAAAGTGAATGCTAGTAGTAACCCTAAACCAGAAAAATAGCCTAAGTGATCGAATTTTATGTTGCGTGAACAAAAGCAAGCCAAGATAAGAAAATATGGAAAATAATTTGAGAGAAGTCAAGGAAGAAAGCGATGTCCCCGCATAACATCCTTCTAAGGTTATAAAGTACAGGACAAAGGTTGTTTATGCATATAATCCTATTTGAATTGAGAGGTTTTTAGAATTATACTAAACCCCAATTTCTCAGATGCAGAGTAACTAAATAGGTGCACAGTTGATAAAGATATCCACACAATCGCATTAACACTCTATGAAACCTTACTGTGAATGAATGACGATCTCTTAAGTAAATAATCTCCCTCGTAGAGAGAGAGAGAGAGAGAGAGAGAGAGATTATCCCTAATCTGAATACAGAGTAGAGATGCAATTTCTCCTAGAATTCACTTCACATCATTACAAAGAGCATCGAGATTATCACTAACCCACTTTGAAGGATTGCGGGAGACGAAGTCTCCAAAGTACCGTAACCAGATGTGTATACTCACTATCTGTTTGAATTGCAGCATGTTTATGCTAGGTGGGAATTTCTTCTCGTCACGTAGTACACCAAACATGATAGCTAGGGCTTTCGCCTCGTTAGCGACCAAACATTTAAACACCCAATTAGATTCAAATAGAAATGATTGCAATTAAGAGAACAATTAAAGCATCAAAGATCTAAAAACCAATGTCAAAAGTATAAACCTTAGAGTTCAACTATGACCAAACATCTATAAATTAGCTCTCCATTAATAAAAGACAAGCATCCAAGATACAAATAATAAAAGGAAACATGAAAGCAATGAAAACCCCCTTCTCAATCGTGTCAATGAAGGATCGCCGGAGAAGCTCTAGGAAAGCTTCCACGCACGCCACCAAGATGAACTTGACGGCTATGATCTTCAATCCCCTTAAATGTTGATCCAAATTCCCTTGAAATCACCCATTAAGTCTGGGGATTGGTCTGTAATCTTCTTTAACTTCGCCTCCAAGAAATTCCCAAAAGAAAAGTGTTGAATGCCCTAAAAGTCTTCATAAGTTCTATTTATACTCGACTACTTACGAGCATAAGGATGTGGCCGTAAGGAAGTTGGGTAAGATGGTCGCGAGCTTTACGAGAACACTTACGGTTATAAGTCTTGTCCGTAAGGTCTTCTGTTTGTGTATGTTCCAACATATGGCCGTAAGCGATGGACCGTAAGATTCATTTGTTTAGCTTCTTGCGACAGCCCTTAAGGGCGTAAGCTTTAGTTATAAGCTTCTCTGGATGATCTTTATGGGCATCCTTATGAGTATAAGCCTTGCCCATAAGGTCCTTTGAATTGGCTCTGAATCCCTCCTACGGGCATAAGCATGGCTGCAAGATCCTCTGGAATTGACTTACAACTGTAAGATTGGTAGTAAGTTGACTGTAGGACACTCAGTTTACCTTGTCCTTTTTCAAATGATACCATGAAAGCTCCAAATCCATCATTTGAGGTCTGAAATGCTTCTTTTGGCTCTCTCTCATCTTGCAATTGCTGCCCTAAGCCTGAGAATGCGAAATACACTAGATTTAGCATCATATTCCACAATATGATTCTAATACATGCCGAATGAATGTATGAAATGATATACAATACTTGTATGTTATACACCCATCACTAGTCATGGCCAAGTGCACATTCCTCATCCTAAACATTGCTTGACTAATGCCCCTGTCAAGTGTCCAAGTAAAAGAGAAACTGTTTAGCATTGTGATTTGTCCTTTAATTTTAGATTTGATTTCATTTGACTAGCACTAAAAGAAAAAAGGAATTTGGCATGGTAATTTTGTCACAGAATGAAAACCACGCCAAATTTTTCACGGAAATTGGCACGGAAACAAAAATGTGACAATAATTGGCATAAAAACAAAAACCGTGACAAAGTTTGTCATGGTTTTTGTTTCCGTGCTAGTTTTTGTGACAAATTTGTCACGATATTTAGCACGATACTTACAAAAACAATATTTTTCAAGATTAAAACCGTGACAAAAACAATGACAAAATAAACCAACATAAAATGGCCTTTTAGTAATTTGCAAAAAACTAAAACAAATTTATAACAAAATATAAAATTAATATAGAATGAAGAGATGAGTACAACCCTCCACCATATAGATAATCTCAAATGATTGACAATATGATTATATTTTTATTAAAACTTAATAAATTATTTTTTTTAAATAATTATAATTTTTATTTGGCACGGAATTTGGCACGACACACCCAAAGACGTACCAAATACTGTGACAAATAAGATTATTTGTCATGGGTTTTGGCACGGTTTTGGATATACTTTGTCAAATTCATTGCTACATTTTTTTTGTTTTTTCATAAAAAATTAAATTTGTTGTGTACATGCAAAAATATTATAATTAACTCAATAAAAAATAAATAAAAATAAAAATACAAAAATAACATGGATTGAAGATATAAAATCTGAATTTTAATGTATATTTCAAAGAATAATTAGAAAAAAAATTATTTGCCACGGAATTTGGCACGGCTTGCCCAAAGCCGTGCCAAAACCCATGCCAAATAGATTATTTGGCATGATTTTTGGCACAGTTTTGGATATACTTTGGCAAATTTATTGCTACATTTTTTTTAAAAATTATATATGTTGTGTACGTGCACAAATATTATGATTCAGCCAATAGCAACTAAAATATAAATAACAAAATATAAAATTAACATAGATTGAACATATGTATTCATGCATATGAAACATTTCAATCTACTTAAAGTCAACCTTATACAAAAAAAACTTGTAAATATCTTATTAAGTAAACATTAAAACTAATAACTACTTAGACTCGCTCGTCTTATATATATTACAACCGTCCACCATGCAACGAATCTCAAATTATTAAGAATATAATTCCAATTATGATCAATTTTTTAAAAAATAATTAGAAACTTTTTTATTTGGCACGGACTTTGGCACGGTTAAGGGAAACATGTGCCAAAAACCATGACAAATAAGATTATTTGTCATGGTTTTTGACACGGTTTTGGATATACATTGTCAAATTCATTGCTACAATTTTTATTTTTTAATAAAAAAATTATATTTGTCATGTGCATACACAAATATTATGATTAACTCAATAACAACTAAATATAGATAACAAAATATAAAATTAACATAGACTAAAGGTATAAAATCCCAATAGCAAAAAAAAAACTAGTGAATATTTTATTAAGTAAAACATTAAAACTAATAACTATTTACACCCACTCGTCTTATCTATTTTACAACCGTCCACCATGCAAAGAATATCAAATTATTGATAATATAATTTCAATTAAAATCAATTTTTTTATAAAAATAACTAGAAACTTATTTCTTTGGCACGGAATTTGGCACAGTTTTGAGAAAAATGTGCCAAATACCGTGCCAAAGAAAAATATTTGGCACGGTATTTGGTACGGCCTGACTGAAGCCATGCCAACAACCATGACAAATAAGATTATTTGTCACGGTTGTTGGCACGGTTTTTGGTATAGGTTGTCAAATTCATTGTAACATTTTTTATTTTTTTCATGAAATATTATATTTGTCGTATACATGTACAAATATTATGATTAAATCAATACCGACTAAATATAAATAACAAAATATAAAATTAACATGGATGCATATGAAACATCTCAATCTAGTTAGAGTGAACATAGTGCAAAAAAACTAGTGAATATTTTAGTAAGTAAAATATTTAAAACTAATAACTATTTACACCCACTCGTCTTATCTATATTATAACCGTGCACCATACAAAGAATCTCAAATTATTGATAATATAATTCCAATTGTAATCAAATTTTTATAAAATAATTAGAAACTTATTTTTTTGGCACGGAATTTGGCACGGTTTTGAGAAAACCATGACAAATACCGTGGCAAAAAAATATTTAGCATGGTATTTGGCATGGCCTACCCGAAGCCGTGCCAACAACCATGACAAATAATTTTATTTGTCACGGTTATTGGCATAGTTTTGGATATAGGTTGTCAAATTCATTGCTACATTTTTTATTTTTTTTTATAAAAAATTATATTTGTCGTATACGTTCACCAATATTATGATTAACTCAATACTGACTAAATATAGATAACAAAATATAAAATTAACACGGATGCATATGAAACATCTCAATCTAGTTAAAGTGAACATAATGCAAAAAAACTAGTGAATATTTTATTAAGTAAAACATTAAAAACTAATAACCATTTACACCCACTCGTCTTATCTATATTACAACCATCCACCATGCAAAGAATCTAAAATTATTGACAATATAATTCCAATTATAATCAATTTTTATAAAATAATTAGAAACTTATTTTTTTTGGCACGGAATTTAGCACGGTTTTGAAAATACCATGGCAAATACTGTGCAAAAGAAAATATTTAGCACAGTATTTGGCACGGCTTGCCTGAAGCCTTACCAACAACCGTGACAAATAATCTTATTTGTCATGGTTATTGGCATGGTTTTGGATATACTTTGTTAAATTCATTGCTACATTTTTTATTTTTTTAATAAAAAATTATATTTGTTGTGTACATGCACAAATATTATGATTAACTCAATAGAAAATAAATATAAATAACAAAATATAAATTAACATGGATGCATATGAAACATATCAATCTAGTTAAAGTGAACATAATGCCAAAAAAAAACTACTGAATATTTTATTAAGTAAAACATTTAAAACTAATAACTATTTATACCCACTCGTCTTATCTATATTGCAACCGTCCACCATGCAAAGAATCTCAAATTATTAATAATATAATTCCAATTATAATCAATTTTTTTAAAATAATTAGAAACTTATTTCTTTGGCACAGAATTTGACACGGTTTTGAGAAAAATGTGCTAAATACCGTGCCAAAGAAAAATATTTGGCATGGTATTCGGCACGACCTGGTCGAAGCCGTGCAAACAACCGTGACAAATAATCTTATTTGTCACAGTTATTGGCATGGTTTGGATTTAGGTTGTCAAATTCATTCCTACATTTTTATTTTATTTTTTTCATAATAAATTATATTTGTTGTGTTCATGCACAAATATTATGATTAACTCAATAGCAAATAAATATAAAATTAATATGGATTGAAAGGTATAAAATCCCAATTTTAATCTATATGTCAAAGAATAATTAGAAAAAAAATTTATTTGGCACGGAATTTGGCACGGCCTGTCCGAAGCCATGTCAAAAACCTTAACAAATAAGAATATTTGTCACGGTTATTAGCACAGTTTTGGATATACTTTGTCAAATTCATTGCTACATTTTTGTTCATAAAAAAATTATATTTGTTGTGTACATGTACAAATATTATGATTAACTCAATAGCAAATAAATATAAATTACAAAATATTTATTAATAAAAAGGTTGAAATTATTGCTATATATATATATATATATCTATATATCTTTATAATATATTAATTATGGTAAAATATTTATTATTGTTATAATATATCTTAACTTTAGTGAAATATTTGGCTTAATTAAATTTTTTAATGAGTTAAATATATAACAAGAAATTCATGGAAAGTGTATAAAATTAATTAAGATGATGATGTTCCTTCGTTTGTTTTTGATTTAGGTATAAGAGAAAAATATATAATTAGAAAATTACCTCATGACTTTTAGTTAATTGTTATAATCTATGTTGACTTAGTTTACATAAGGTTGTTTGATGAATGAAAATTGTTAGTGCAACCACACTATTTATTGGCATGATTTGACACCTAGACCAAGTGACGTGGCAACCAAGGTGACAAAGCATAATTGATGATGTGGCAAGCATGGTGACATGGCAAGATGACTTGGAGTGCAAGGCAAACATCTTGAAGATCTTGGTGGAGCTATTTTTAGTATGTCTACAACATGGGGCCAAATATCTTGAAGATCATGGTGAAGCTATCTTAAAGATCTTGGTGGAATTATTCTTGGAAACTTGAAGAGAAGATCATATCAAGACCATATTTAGGTGATTTGATTGAAGACTAAATATGGTGGAGCTTAATTAAAGAAAGATCTATTCATGGTGTGAATGATTAATTGAAGATTTGATCCTTGATGAAGATTGATTGAAGTCTATTATAGGCAAGATTTGAGGACCAAACTTGGGTGAATTGAAGATCAAGTTTGGAGAATCTTTGAAGACCAAACTTGGAAGATTGAAGACTAAGTTTGGCAAGTTTCATGAAGACGCACAAGGATGTGCGCCCCTTGCGAGGGGACTGCGTGATGAGGAACTGAGGAGGTAGGCTAGTTGCCGGTAGTCGGGATCAGGAGATTTGGCTGCATCGACTCGGACTAAGCATGACCGGGAGATTGATGGGTCTTGAGGTCGTCCGCAACATAACCAGAACTCAGTCAAGTCAGGAGTCAGGGCCATGTTGCAACATATGTTACAGCAGGAGTTGCAACAGCTAATTTTGGCAGGTTTTTAAATTAGTAGCCGCGGAGATTCTAAAAGAGTATGTGCTATATTTGGGACGTTGAGGCGTCTATATAAGCTACCTTGCTCATAGATTGTAGGTGTAACTCTTGAGTGACTGTTTGAGGAGAGTGTGTGAGCACCAGACAATCTAGAGAGGGTAGTGATCTTTATTGTTGAGAGTGTGAGTGACAAGTGTTTGTACTCATCTATTTTTACCTCTTTTAGTGGATTGTTTATCTCCGGGCTTGGCCCCCCAGACGTAGGCGAGTGGACGCCGAACTGGGTTACCAACGTTGTGTGTCTCCTTGTGTTTGTTTGTGTGCTTTTTTTTTATTGGTTTGTGTGAGACTTCTATGAGTGCTTAAGTGTTACTTAATACCCACAAACCACACCGGAGGAACTAACAAAAATGATATTATATATATATATGTATGAATAATTAATCTTCTTGAAGATGCACTAATATATATTATTGTTAATTAATATATTTTTAATATTTAACGCATTTTTTATATATAATGATAATTTTTACAAATTGTGTTTTTTTAAACAAAAATTATATTAAAATTTTTATTTATTAATTTTTATCAATATTCTTAATGTTTTGCACATTTTTTTAACCTATTTGCATGTTTTAATTAAAAAAACATTATCTCTAGTAAAACTATTTTATTAAGATTATATAATATATAACTGATGTATTAGACATGAGTTAATAAATTTTCTTTCCCGTTCATTTCTATCACTCGGTCTTCTTCTCTTTCTTCTCCTTCTTCTCCTTCTTTATCGTTCTTCTCCTTTTTTGCGATCTCTTCTTTGTCTTCCGCTTGAGCTTTATGCCTCCGATCACTTCTCCTTCTCCCAATCGTTTCATCTTTCTTCATCGTTTTTGGAACCCTAATTTTGAGGTATTTTCTTTTTTGTTTAATTCGGTGTTGGTTTTGTTTGATTTGAGTTCAGTTCGGTGTTTGTTTCGTTTGATTTGAGCTCGTGATGGTTCAATTGGGAGTTTCTTTGATGACATTGGTTGTTGTTTACTTGTATTTTTGAGGATAGGACATCGAAGAAGAGTGAGTCCGGGAGTAAGGCTGATGTCCACTCGGCGTCGAGGACCAGAGATCTCCTCATTTAGTATGTTATTTCATTCTATATTTTCATGTTCCTTGCTTATGTTGCATTTAGCAGCTTGTTCAGCTTGTTCTGGCGTTCTAATTTACACAAACCAGAGAGTCGAACTAGAGGCTAAATCTTCAAAATCTATTAATTTAATAAAAATTAAACCATTGGATTATGACACTAAGCTTTATTTATTATAGATAGTGGTAGCAAGAGAGGCTCCAAACATGGGCCTAGCTATATTATATGCAAAACCCAAAACTGAATCTCTACTACAGAGAAAAGGTTGCAAGATAAGCATTACAAGCTGAAGCAATGGATGTAAACTGTATGCCTTTAGTAATAATAGAAATAAACCTATTAACTGCTTCTTCTCATTGTCACGAGTGTGAATAAAAGTTCTCTGAGTCATCCAAAAATTAGGAATTTGTTAGATTGTTTTTTTCTCATCAGTTTTTGTATGGTATTCAAGCTCAAGTTTGCTCAGTTTTTCTCTTCCTGGTAAATATTAATATGTATACACACACACAGACATCTATATTAACTTTAGTCTTATGATGGGTATCAAATATATGTGATCTAATTCTGTTCACTAGGAAGGAACAAATAGAAATTATTTAGATTAAGATATCGTTAAATATTGACATCCTTGATTTAAGTTTATGACTGACTTATTATTTTCAAGAACCTCTTGATGAACTAACATACTTGATGATTAAGCATGATTATATGTTAATGATTCGGCATGCTTATATGTTAATGAGGACTAAAACAAAAACATCTTATTTTTTATTCTTCTTTCTTGAAAAAAGGAATGATACTACAAATCATGACATGAAGCAAGCTATAGTATACTAGCATGATCATATTTAATAAGTTGACATTGTTAATGATTGGCCTCCAACATAGTAAGTGATAGCATTTTTCGTTGTTATATGTGGTAGAATTCTTGCCTATTCCCATGTTCTCCTTTAATTTGATGTGCTTTAACTTCATTTGATTATGCTAGTGAAATATTTTATTCCACTGAAACTCATGTGATACCATTGTTTTGATAGACATAGATTTGATTAAAATAAATATAAATCCTCATATATGTAATATAATCAACAATGAATTATCAGATATGTGGCTGACAAATGAATTATCAAAATGTTGGGTTGAACTTTAGTGAGGATGGCTATGAGTTCCCAAATGTTGAAGTTCATCTGGACAACATCCAAGAACAATATGAGCCGCTCAAAATGTTGCAACTAATCAAAATATGCCAAGTGAGTCATTTATTGGCACTTCTAGAAGGACCCAGGATATGAATACTGAGTTATCTACACAAAGGAAGAAGGCTAAGACCAAAAAAGATAATGCTAGTATTGATGAGGCTTTCATCAACAATAAGTAGCAAATGAGTAAGATTTGTGAGAGCACAACAACTAAATTTGGTAGAATGGCTAGTGGCTTGGAGGCTCTAGCTAATAATGCTGCAAGGAGCTAAAGATGCAAAGAAAATGAATGAAATGAAGGCTCAACTATGTATAACTATATCTTCGACTGATGGCTTGACTACTTAAGAGGTTGTTAGGGTTGGATCCATCATCTCTCTTGATAGTGGAAAAAAGCATTCAGGATGAGTTCAAGGCTATTTAAATCTGTTGCCTTCTTGCAGAAACAATTTAGAGATGTATTGAACCTGACTGAACATTTAAACTTGTTATAAATGTGGTTTGTTATGAACAACTTAAACTTGTTATAAGTGTGATTAAACATTTTGAACATCTTAAACTGGGTATTCTAATTTTACATGTTTCTCTTTTATATGGATATTTTGATTGCATTTGATTTCTATACATCTTAAACTAGGTATTCTAATTTTACATCTGAAATTAGATTGTTTATTATAATGGTTTTGTATGCAATATAACTAAGTTTCCGATTTAAAAAAAATACTATTCATGCCAAATAGTTGGGTAGAAATTGGGACTAAATGCTAATCCTGGGGTTGTTGTTGCTAAACCCAGAGCTGGGGTTAACACCACTCTAAATAGAATAAACCACTTATTATAGAGTTTTTTCACTTACTAAACCAGCTATCCATGTCTTATATTAAGTTTTCACTTAATATAATATGTTCTACTTTTTTTTTTAAGTAAACCACTTATAATAAAGTTTTTTCACTTACTAAACTAGCTATCCACATATTATATTAAGTTTTCACTTAATGTAACATGTTTCTACTTTTTTTTTATATAGTAAACCACTTATTATAGAATTTTTTTCACTTACAAAACTAGCTATTCACGTAATATATTAAGTTTTCACTTAATATACCATGTTTATACTTATTTTTTAAAAACTTTTTTTATGGTGCTAACCCTGGTATCGGAGTTAGTAACCATAATGCCGGAGTTACTAGTTAGTAAACCACTTATTATAGAGATTTTTCACTTACTAAAGCAGCTATCCATGTATGATATTATGTTTTCATTTAATATAACATATTTCTACTTATTTTATATATATTTTTTTTAAAGTAAACCACTTCCAAAACCTCCAGACAAGCAAAGCATAAATGATTAATCTAAATTTTTGTATGCTAATGAGTTTGCTAATGTATATACAAGGTTAATTTATTATTATTTTGATATTAAAAATTGATTGACAAGTTGTTGATATGTATGATAGCACAAAGGCATTTATTTCATTATGACAAAAGATTCTCAAGAATATCTTCCTATACCAAATACATAAATATTATAAAAATAATTAATATTTTTTAAAACAATTTTATTATTATTTTAATAATAATATTTATTATTTTAATGTCCAAAACATATTATTATTTATTTAAAAATGATTTATTTAAATGTTTAATATTAAATACATTTTATACATTTAAAAACATATTACTATTAAAAAACGATGAACAAGTTGTGGATAAGTAAAATAACAGAAAGGCATTTTATCATTATGACAATAGATTCTTAAAAATATCTTCCAATACCAAACATATAAATATTATTTTCCCATCAATTTAATGAAACATTCCAATGCATACCAAACAAAAGAATGTTATTTTTTCAGAAATTACTTCCCCATCAATTACTTTCCCATCAATCAAATTCCATCAAAACATGTGTCTTTGTAGGATTTCTATCTAGGTCTTAGATTTCCATATCTAAAACTATTTGAGAAGGAACTTTTTCAATTTTCAACTAGGAAAGGATATGAGTTCAACGATACTAAGAATGATGCAGTTAGGGTGATGGCTTAGTACTTTGGAAAAGACTGCAGTTGACTAATTTTGTGCTCATGGTGCTCTAGTAAGAAGATGTTAGTTGTCAAACACTATGTGCTAGAGCATTCTTGTCTTTAGGGGCCATTAGGAATAGAAGCGTGACAACCTATGCCACTATCATGTTTGGTGAGGTAATAAGTTTTGTCCCTTTTATTAGGCCCAAGCACTTAAAGGCAATGGTCAGAAAGGAATTGGGAGTATTTATCACTAACAAGGTCTGGAGAAATACTAAGAGTTTGGTTTTGAGAAAGACTGAAGAGCAATTCAAGGAAGCCTTTATGACGTTGAATAATTATGTTATGGAGTTGAAATCATCAAATCATGGAAGTAGTGTCTTCGTTGTCTTTGAAAGAGAAAAATTAGATGAGCCACCAATGATTAAGAAGATGTGCATATGTCTGGCAGCAATCAGAGAAGGGTTTATTAGTGGTTGCAGGAAACTCGTTGGCACGATGAATGTTTTCTAAATTAAGGGAGTGGTTAAGGGAAGATTCTGGTGGTTGTAGGGAGGGATGACAATAATCATGTGCTCCTTATAGCTTGGGCAATTGTGGAGAAGAAAACAAATGAAACTTGGTCATGGTATATTGAGCAACTAAGTACTGATTTTCCCATTGGGGATGGGCCAGGATGGTCTCTAGCCAATGACATGCAATAGGTGTGTAGAAAATTGATCTAAAAATTTTTCCCTTCGAGTAAAATTGCCTTCTAATTGTATCAACGTCTTCATTATAGGGCTTAATCTATGCTTTGAATGACTTTTTACCATTAATTGAGTATAAGATGTGTGCAAGACACATCTACACAAGATAGGGAAAAATTCATCAAGGAAAGGATCTGCAGATTCATTTTTGGAATGTTGCTAAGTCTACAAGTCAACATGAAATGAAGAAACAACTAGATAAAATGAAAAACTTGAAGGGATGGGTTAAAACTGTGGAGGAATTATTAGAGAGGTGGCCAATTTCAGGTTGGTGACAAGTCTTCTTTACCGATTTAATTAAGTGTAATGTCATTGATAATAACATGTATAGAACATTTAATTTAATAATCTTAGAATCTAAAAGCAAGCCAATTATCACAATGCTTGAAGATATTAGGCAATATGTAATGACTAAGATTGATGTGAAAAGACAACCTACATTGAAGTGAAAAAAATGCTTGTGGACCTAAATTGTTGCTAGAATTGAATAGGAAAGGAAGAAAAGTTCGAAGTGACATGTAGAATAGAATGGTGGTACAAGCCATGAGGTCTTTCCAAATGACTTAGTGCAGTATCTTAGGAACGGGTATGTGGTTATGCTAGCATGCCAAAGTTGAACTTGTGGGAAATGGAATAAAAATGGAGTAACTACACCATAAAGGGTTTTTGGTGGCATTTCCTTTGCGGCATTTTTTAAAAATGCCACTAACATTAGGGTTTTAACACCGTTTTTGCCGAGACACTAGTAGATTTAAACATTAGCGGTGTTGTTTTTAAAAAATGGCGCTTCATTATTGCTCTTCACAGCATTTTTTAGAAACCCCACCATATTTTTAAATTAAAATTCAAAAAATTACAATTTAGTGGCATTTTTAGATAAAACACCACCAATTTTTTTTACCTTTTGCGGCGTTTGTTAAGAAAAAATGCCGCTAAATTATATATTTTTTAATTTATAATTTATAAAATTAAAATTTTGGGTCATGTTTCAAGGAAACGAGCCAAATTATAGATTTTTTAATTTAAAAATTTATAAAACAAAAAATTTAGCGCCGTTTATTCAAATAAAAGACGCAAAATTATAATTATTTTAGCGCCGTTTATAAAAAAATTTAGCGCCATTTATAAATTTTAAAATTTAGCGGTGTTTTTTTTCAAATAAACGCCTCTAAATTATAGATTTTTTTACTTTAAACTTTATAAATTAAAATTTAGTGGTGTTTTTAGCGAAAAACACTGCACTTTTGAAAATTCAAAATTAGCGTCATGTTTTTTTAAAAAAAATTAATTTGCCGCTTTTTATTTGAAATTTTTAAATTTTGCAAATTTTGCGGCGTTTTTAGGAAAAATGCCGCTAAATGCTTAGATTTTTTATTTTCTTTAAATATTCTCTTCAATTGAAATTAGGTGATGAAAAGTTAAAAAAGGAAGAGACAAGAAGAAAAGGAAGGGAAGAGAAGAAGAAGAAAAAGAAGAGAAAGTAAGATGATGATGGCAATGATGAAGCTAGAAGAAGAAGAAGAAGAAACTAGAAGAAGAAGCAGCAGCTACAAGAAGAGAAGAGAGAAGAAATTAGAAAAACAAAGAAGAAAATAATTAAAAATAAAAAATCTAAAAAGAGAGAACAAGAAAAAGAGAAAATTAATAACAATAAAATTAGAGGAGCTAATTTATTTTTTTATAAGAAATCCAAATAAATTAGAGATATTTTTTTAAAAGATTAATATTAAAAAAAAGGCTACTAAAGGTCATAAAAAACGCCGCTAAAAATCATAAAAAACGTCACTAAAATAGCGGCGTTTGCAAATAAACACTGCTGAATTTAGGGATGGCAACGGTAGGGTTTGGGAAGGGTATGTTAAAACCATTACCCGTACCCGTAACCCCTATCCTATATCCATACCCTTCAGAGTAAAAAAAATCATACTCTTGCCCTTACCCACAGGGTACGGGTATACTCGCGAATACCCGTTGTTCAAATTACCAAATTTATTAATAATAATAATAATAATAATAATAATAATAATAATAATAATAATCTATTACAATACAATGTTTAAACACATGTCCATAAATTCAAAATTACAAATTGATACATATTTGTTTATCTTAAATCATATAATCACATAAAAATTATATGTAACAAATTGATTTATATAAAAAAACAAGTTGATTGATTTTCATTGGCATTTATTTAGAACTCAACAGAAACTCTACTTTATTGCTTAAGTTTAACTATCTTGGTTTTTGTTTTAAATTTTTTTCATATATCTACTATTTATATTTTATATTGTTTCAAATTTTATAAATGTCTCGTGAGATTTTAAATTGAAGTGCAATTATAAATTAAGTAATTCTCATAAGTTTGTAAATTAATTGATTAATTTATATATCCAATTGATTTCTTAATAGCATCTTATTTTTCAGGATGTTATAATTTATAGAATAAATTATTATGACATTACTTTTTATATTTGTTTTATAATATTTAATTTTTTTAATTTAATTATGATTCTTAATATATATCCAAAATTCAATTTTGATAATATTATGCTCTATCAGATATAAATATAAAAACTAAATTAAATTCAAATAATATATCAAGAGAAAATTTAAAGTATTATTTTTAAATTAGTCACCATGAAAATAGATTTTGGGTAAAATACTAAATTGTGGGTAAATGTTTAGCTTAATAAAAACTTATATATATATGAGGGTAAGGATACAGGTATGGGTTTTACTCATACCCGCTTCAACGGGTACGGGTATGGGTAAGAGTACATGTAGGGTAGGGGCATACCCTTACCCGACCCATACCCTCTCAAAAAATAACTGGTAATATCCGTACCTGTACCCGTACCCGATCAAGAGGGTCTCTTTGATCGGGTACAGGTACAGGTATACTCGTCGGGTAGAGTACAAATTGCCATATCTAGCTGAATTTGCGGTGTTTTTAAAAAACCCTGCGAATGGCTGGAGCATTACCGACACGATCTTCACCGGTGTTTATACTGGCGTTTTTTCAAAACGCCATTTCCATATTTAGCGGCGTTTTAAAGACCAAAATAAATGCCAAGAAAAGGATATAGGAGACGAATGGTTTAAAAGATAGATATATTAAAAAGATACATAGTTCTCTTGTTAATCTAGTAACACGCACAAAATTTTGGCCAATAAGTGATGGAGGGACACTACATCCACCTATAGTAAAGATTATGCAAGGGAGACCTGTCAAGAAAGGATGTGGGAGCCATTGGAATGGAAAAATGGCAACAAAACAAAGATTTCGAAGCACAATAGAGTATTCAAGTGTACAATTTGCCATGAAGAAGGTCACAACAGTTTAAGGTGTCCAAAAAGAGATAACATTGTAAGTTCTTTCTTGTTGATGTTATGAATACTCTTTCCTCCAAAGTTAATTTGTTGCTCACATAATGTAATGAAAGCTATTATGCTTCTCTAGGTCCCAAGCGATAACCACTAAGATGAGGCAACTCTAATACTAAATACTTGCAATATTGGTTAGAAGAATGATCTAAAATGCATAAATAAATAGAATTTTTGGATAAGGAATAAAAAAATAACCCACGGATAAATCCAAGCAACATATTCGAAAATCCTAGAGATCTTTTTGTCAGTGTTTGCCCCTAATTGGGTCGGCCAATCAAATTAATTATGGAAACATAAGTTTAATTAGTCGATTTATTAGTGAACAAGGAAAAATATTATCTAAACGTGTCAATAGATTGACTTTGAAACAACAATGATTAATTACTATTGCTATAAAACAAGCTCACATTTCATCTTTGTTGCCTTTTTTCAATAATGAGAAACAATTTAAGAGAGTCGAGTCAATCCCTTAAACTACTGGTCCTATATCTAATTTGAACTCCCTAAGTCATCCTTTTTTTGATTTCATAATATAGTCCATCTTTCCTCACATTATTGATTTTAGACCAAATCTACTATGATATATATATATATATATATTATATTCATTATTCTGTTAAGAATTGATCCATCAAAATAGAATGGTAGATGTTACACAAGCATCAAAAGCGAAAAGGTCGTTGTTGGTGCTCAAGGTTTTGTAAATATCATTAGGATAAGAATTAAGTACCATAAATCTATTAAAATGGTGTTGTAATTATTTAGTCCTGTTGAATTTTGTTAGATTGAGTTAATTGTAAATATCATTAAGGTAAGAATTAAGTACCATAAATCTATTAAAATGGTGTTGTAATTATTTAGTCCTATTGAATTTTGTTAGATTGAGTTAATTGTAAATATCATTAGGGTAAGAATTAAGTACCATAAATCTATTAAAATGGTGTTGTAATTATTTAGTCCTGTTGAATTTTGTTAGATTGAGTTAATTGCAAAAGGACGACACATTATCTTAATATTACAGGGTGCTCACCATGGTGGAGTAATTGTTGAGAGGGAGAATCCCCATGCTATTTCATTCATCACTACTAGAGAATTGAATGTATTAGTTATTCTCATTTTAAACTTAAATTATCATAGCATTAACCTTTATTTTATAGCAATGTATAAGATGTTTGTTGTTGTTGATGGTTAGGTACTAAAGAGAAGGAAACTTGCTGTATACCAAACCAATGATAGAGAACAAAGACTTATTACAGAAGCTGAAGCTACAAACTTCTCAACATAGAACAACATAACATTTGCTATAACTCAAGGAAAGCCCTAACTTTGGCGCAAAGAAATAGTCGTTGAGGACACTTTTTATGCTAGTAACTAGGGCAATGCAAGCTTGGGTGGTTTGTTGGACAATTTTAATTTGAGATGTTTAATTTTGCATCAAGAAATCTGATTCATATGCCATTCAATGGTCTCAAAGCAAACATCCATATTACAATAAACAACAAATTCATTTCATAAACAATGTAGTTGGTCATTCAAAATACAATCAAAACTTCATTAACTTGTGAAAGTAAATTTCCCAGTTCAAATTATAACAAACACAAAAACAAAACAATCCTTATGGCCAATTGGACTGATTTGTGGTCACAGAGGCATTGCTGATTCCGATTTTGGTGTTTGGGGGCAATAATGGATGAATAACGAGGGTGGTGCTGATGCAATAAAAGAAAGGAAAATGGTGAAAGAGAGAGGTCGAGATCATGGTTGAGGGTTGGAAGAGAAGTGGTAGCAAAAAGGTCGAGAACCGACACCAGCAGTGCCTAAAGTGCGATGGTGGCCGGATGGCTAGGGCAGCGCCAGTGCTGTGGAGGAAAGGACTGGAGAAGAGATGTAGGAAAAGTTGGTTTAGGGTTGCGGGTTTGGAGACTTTAACACCTCGGATCCAAAATGACATGGTCTTTCCTTTTTTAAAAAAAATAATTTTTAGTAATATTTTATTCTTTTACTTGCCACATAATCGCCACATCAGCATCAATGGATGGAAAAGCTAGCGCCTGTTAGTCTTAGGACTAATCCCAATCAAAATAATAAAGGAATTAATTGAGATCATTAGTCTATGGACTGGAGCGTAGTAGTGGCTGAATAACGAAGGGCGGGCGGTGTTGAGATGCAATAGAGGAAAGGAAAGGGGTAAAATCGAAAGGTCAAGGTCAGGATTGAGGGTTGGAGGACAGAAGTGGTGGCAAAAAGGTCGAGAACCTACACCAATAGTGCTTGAAGTGTGATGGTGACCGGATGGTTGGGGCGGCTCCAGTGCAATGAAGGAAAAGGCTGAAGGGTTAGGGTCTTTAGAAGAGATGTGGGAAAAGTTGGTTTAGGGTTAGAGATTTGGGGACTTTAAGACTCAGATCCAAAATAACATGATCTTTCCTTTTTTATTAATATTTTAATAATTTTTATTAATATTTTATTCTTTCACTTGCCACGTAATTGCTACTTCAAGTAATTGCTACTTTAGCGTCAATGGATGGGAAAGCTGGCGCCCGTACTAAAATTTTCCAATCAAAATAATAAAGGAATTAAATTGAAACATTTCACAATAGAGGGACAAAAAGTTCAGAGTTGAAATATAGAGCTTATCCCACACTTCATATACATAGGATTTATGAGTCAATATATATATATCTATATATATTAACTCATAAATCTAATGTTGTTTGTGAAGTTAATTTTCTTTTTACTAAAACTTGTTTAATGGAATTGCAATATGTTAGGGTTTTATTTTCAAGTATCTTCTTTTAATTTGGAAAGATGTTTTGATATTCTTTGAAGGAAGAGGAAAAATTACTAAACATGGTAAATTAGTGAGATCTTTATGGTGTGTTCTTTGAATCCTCTTCCTAGCATTAAAAGCAAAAAACTTAATCATGTCTTACATAAGAGTTATGGCAAATGAAGGCAAGAATAAAAGTTGAGAAGTCTAACCAAAGTAATTTCCAAGAATGAAAGATACAAATTGAGGATAACCTTAATGGGAACCGTCTTTATTTGCAGTTATTTAGAGAGTAACTATAAAATATATTTGATAAAGATTGGATTTGTGTATGGCAAGCACCATGATCGTTTGGTGGATCCTAAATATGGAAAAGGTAGAACTTTGAAAAAACAAAAACAAACCAAAAGGGATGATCATATTCTTCTTTTTTTATCTATGTGAAGTAGGTCCTAAAATGAGAAAGCAAGATAGGAAAGTCAAAATTTCATGATAAATCTATAAAACATAAAATAAAGCAGTGCGATAAGAACTCAAAAAAGTAAAATGAAATTGAATTGACTTGTATGATCATCGATTATGGGTGTCAGATCTGCTTTGTCCAAAGCATGTCTCTTGTGAGTAGGTCATGCAAAATTTTTCTTTTTTTCTTAAAAAATAATTTCTTTTTTGACCTATTGATGAATCTCTCAATCAATACATTAACACACAAAATAGTATATACTAAACCCCGCATAAAGAAACCAACAAAAGCGCAGATAGATGCAACTCCGATATATTGTCTCCAACTAGGGCAAGTGGTTTTTTTTTTCCTTTAATCATCTCACTTGTTGACGAGCATGCTCTTGCCAATTTGAAAAACAAAAGCTTCTCATATCAATCTAAAAAATGGAGTTTGATAACCAAAATAAAAGGTGCCCCCAAGACCCTCTAAAGTTCTAAGTAGCCTATGTTGTTGCCATCATCAACTTCAGGATAGCACCATTTGTACAAGCCACTTCACTACCTTTGGTTAAACCCCTACGGTCACATAGGTCAAGTTTCTTTGGGTCTAAACCTCTAGTTGCCCCTAAAGATTGGTGCCACACATGCTCCCATCTATTCTGTTGAACCAGCCATCTTGCAGGAGACCTTAATACCTACCTTTGAGCATACATGATACGTCTTCTTGAATACTGTAAGCACCATCACCAACCTTTTCAGATACATGAGCAAGGCTGGCAACATACGAATATGATAATTTCTAGGAAAATATACATGGCCTCCTCCAGCTCCAATCTAACCTTTTTGTTTAGATACCTCAACACATCTTCTCATCTTCTTCCAAGACAGCTATTTCACCAGGAAACATGCATTATGAACAGCTCTACCATTGGCTTTTAGCATCAGAGTATCCGATAAGGACTAGCCAACATAAAAATACCCTTACCAGAATCAGACAATCCAAATCCTTCCATTTGTCGATGAGCTTGAACTTCAAATCCCATTCGTCCATCAGCCCCCTGATGATTGTAGGCCACAATCATCACACTTAATTTTGAACTCCAAAACAGAGATATCTCCATTCATCTAGATGACTACTGATCTTGAATCCTAAACTAAGAGATTTCCTTCCATTTAGACACTATATTTACATAGCCCAATGATGACTCATTGCAACCAAAACAACCCTCACATCGGCTCCTCTAGAGCACTCTTTGACAGTCAAGTAGCCTTACACCATTCCCGCATTTTTTTCCAAAACAAAACTTTCTTGCATCAAGCCACATCAACCATGATCATAATCCAATTTAACGCTCCCTCTCTCGTAAGTTTTACATATACATTATGTCATTGTTTATTTTTTTAAAGATAGATTGAGATTTTATTTTAATTTGAGTTTATATAACATATTATTGATGTACAAAAATGAGCCAACCACATAAATTATAGAAAATAGCTTACCTTGATTTGTTAAATATATGTTGGCATGAACAGAATGCACACACACAAATCCCTTTCTTTTCTAGTTTATAATCAAACCTACACACAATTTATGATTCGCAAGTTTGTAACTAGCTCTTGTATCGCATGATTTGTCCAAATCCTAGCACACCCAGTGAAGATTCTAATCATAGAATTATTGAAAATTAATAAGAATAATGGCTACAATAGAATTTATTTTTGAGTCCATGATTGATGAACGCTAGTGATCTAGTAGATGGGAATTTATACACAATAAATCTCCAATTCTGAAATGTAAAGAACCTCACAAATCAGTGAACATGTACATAACACAAACATCCCAATGGTTTCTTTGACATGGTGCCATTATAACCAGCAATATTTAAAATCAGAAACTAAAAAATAAAAAAAATAAAACCTTTGAATCTTATGATGACCTAACCTAAGTTCACATCTTTGATAATCACTGCTGCTAAAAGTATATGCTGCAACGAAGAAGCATCGAACGCTATGCAATTTCGGCAGTTGTTGCTCTTGCTCTTTTTCTTTTCTTTCTCTCAGAGTTAACTAATTGTCTCATATCAATTAGTACTTAAAACTAAATTTGAATATTTATGCTGATAAGAATCAGCCACATCAAACATATTTCAAGAGAAAGTGTTAGGAGCATATATCCTTTCCATACAGAGATCTTCCTTTCATTGAAGTTATTGTGTTTAGATTTTAGTATTTTTCTTCGAATAAAATCCATTGTTTGTTCTCTTGTTCTTTACAATCTTTGTTGGTCTATCATATGACTTCCAACATTATTTTTAGAGTCTTATATCGGTTAATACCTAAAACTAACTTTGAATATTTGTCTTGAGCATTATTTTTAATTAAAGAAGATCCAGCTAAAAGTGAGATTTTTATGCTCTTAGGTTTAAGATGTGATGAGAAAATGAGGAAGAAAACATTGAAATTATTGGACTAATTATAATTTGACATATATCAAATTGAACTTGAAAACTTAATTATATTAACAAAACAACAACAACAATAACAAAACAATATCAATAACAAGATGTTAGTCCCAACTATTTAGGATCAATTATATAAATCCTTTTCTTCCATGTTAATCTATCAAAGGCCAAATGATTAGATAAACTAAACTTAGACATATCATTTCAATAATGTCTTATTTACAAAACCACCATAAGGTTTTATAATCTAATTGTTTACCAATTGACTATATAAGATGTTTTCACCTTTGTTTTTTTTTTGAACCATGAAAAAGATCTAAAATATAAAAACCATGCTTTTACTACTGCTATTATTTTTTAATAATGTCTTCATATTTGTCAAATTTAGATAGATTCAATTAATTTTCATCTAATTAAATTATTTTATTAAAACAAAACACAAGTACCAATACTAGCATCTATACAAGCCCCCAGAGATGACGGTTTAAATACGACTAATGATATTTGGCACACAAAAGACTTTAAAAATAAACTACTCAAGCGATAGATATGATCAAACTCTTCTTAGCATCACCAACATCACCTCTCTCAATGTTTAAGTTTATTTAGTACTTGGCAAAAAACATTTCCCTGGAGATGCAAGCATATCTTCAGAGTCGCATATGACATCAACAAAGTTAACAGTGCAATACTCATTCAACCTACTCAAACAGTAAAACATATCCAACAATACTTATTTTACTTTACCAATCTGATGCATCTGTTTTGAATCGATTACTATTAACAACACCATGTAACAACAGCAACAATGTTAACGATTGACCATGAACAAAGATGTTATACCATATGCCCGGTCATTCATAAATTTTTCACGGTATGCGAGTTCACTATTTTCTGTTGTATTCATGGTAGTCATCCTTTCTTTCTTTAGTTGCAAAGCAACTACAAACATTCTGAATATCACAATGTGGAAAGGGAGATACGCAAATTTCTACTTTATACAGGGCAGTTGGCATTGATCATCACCTAGTTTATTTATCAACATAACTGAAAAGTACAACGCTGAAACTGAAATACAATATAAATATACACAAAAAGGCTGCGATAAAGTTTCTATTGCTTATAAATACATGAGTATCGAGAGCATTTACCAGAAATCAGTCAGTGCCCAAGTGATGATGGATGTGCAGCATTGAGCTTCAGGCTTCCTTCAATATCAATCTGTAAAACAAGCAAAACATTGTTAAGTCAGGACCTGTTTCAGAAATATTTACCTGATTCAATTTTAAAATTACTCTGTTTTGCTATTATTTGTTTGCCAGATAAAGTCATGATAAAAAGTCAAACAAAAAATGCCAGTTTACGGAGAAGTTTTTTTATTATGTAATTCAAGGATGACAGTGTTTCGAACCATTCAAATCATGCATAATCAAGTCATTTTTACTATTCCACAAACACAAGCAAAAAGTTAGCACAGGTGTAATATTCTTTATATGCTTGCCTCCATTGAGTAATATCAGCATATAGTTAATATGAGTTTGTCTTCTTGCATTAAGGGGGGACTATGCATTCCATATGACAGTGTACATATCTAAAAAGTGAAGTACACATTTTTCCAGAACTACACCTCTATATTTATTTTGGTAATGAATGCAAAGAAATGATTACATGGTAACCATTTTAGTACCAATGTAAAAATAAACTTTAATGCTTAAACAAATGTTGCTATACTACAGGAATCAAAAGGGCACCTATAACAATATAAAATTGAAGATCCAAAATGATCATTCTTTAAAGTCGTACTGTTTCAACACTCATTTCTTGAGATGCGACGGGAGTATAGTTACCCATACTCAGGCTTCACTTGGCTCTGGAAGGGTGATCAAGCGAGCTCGCGAGTCATACACCATGGTGGTTGCGCAACTGATAAAAGCACCTTATGGTTAATGCATAAACTTTAAAAAACTGCTAGTGGTAGTTTCAAATATGATTTACAGAAATCTATTAACCATGTTAACCTTGAATCATCAGGAATAGCTTACTTACTTTGAACACTTCACAGTATTTGTTGAGCCGCCACTGGAGATAGACAATATAGTCCCAAAGAAAGAGACATTTTCTGTACTACAGTTTGGGCAAGGACCCTGGACATTTAAATCTGACTGTGAATCACTTTTTTATGTACACTCCTAAGTTAGCTAACTACTTCATAAATCTTTTTCAAACAATTTAAGCATACAATGCATGATCTGCTATACACATCACACAGATCTAACATAGTTTAAACTTTCAAGCATAATCTAATCAGTATAAAAGTAATAGCACCTTTAGGATCAAAAAGTCCTTCAAAATGGCATTAGTGAATGCCTGTGATAACCAAAATATGAGGGGCACAGCAGCAAACCATGTGAAAATGAAACTGAATGGCTCAGGCAACTGCAAAACAACAAAGATACAAAGTTGAGCATCATAATTAGTATAGGAACAAGAATAATAGATAAAGTTAGTTTAATAAGAAAAATGGATGCTCTCATGTTAAATGGATTCAAATCATTATAACACAGCCCATTTTAACAAATGCCAAGAATTTGAGTTGGCTTCATTGAATTGAAGTGACCAACAAACCATTCACAAGCCAGGACACACATAAAATGCAGATAGGGCAGGTACCAAAATAAATATAAGCAGAAGTTAAAAGTTCCTGGACACAAGTTCAAAACTTCATATCTTAATAAACTACATATTCCAAACTTGATAGGATTTTGTTACACAAATCCACATGGAGTACAAATAGAAGTCTATGGTTTTGGCATTGAACCCACCAACAAGCATCCATATCCCCATTATCTTACACTACTGAAGAAATTTTAATTCTAGATGACTGAAAAAACCAACCACAAACTCTCATGATCATCAATGAAAGAGAATTAATCAAGAACTTACGCCTTATCAGAAGCTAAACAATGCTCTGCAATGCTGAATACCTAATCTAACCTTGCAGACATAATGAATAAACAAAGTAAATATTCTTAACCATCCAATACCATAATCTAAGGTGCCGTTTGGTGGGGGTTAGCTGGTGTAAACAAGCTTGTCCCCCACCCTCCAACAAAATACCTAGGTTTATCCCACAAACTTATTATAGAAGATTTAATTATTTAAATAAATGTATTTATTAGTTAATATTAACAAGCACTTATCATTAACTTAGAATAGCATAATTTCAATCTTAAAATATTTGTTTGACTTCTTGGGAGGAACACAATCTAGAGAAAGAGGAAAATAGTACCTCCAACAGGTAAGTTATTTCAAATCCCGTCAAATCATCTAAAAAGAAAAACCTGTTGGGAAAAAATGCATATACAGTTCAAAGCAGGTTTTGAAGGGATAAAGTAATACATATGAGATGCCAAATTTAAACTATCAATTAAAGATAGGCTAACTGAGCAACTTCAGTTCAAAGCAGGTTTTGAAGGGATAAAGTAATACATATGAGATGCCAAATTTAAACTATCAATTAAAGATAGGCTAACTGAGCAACTTCTTTTAGAAGCATAAAAATACAATAGAGAACAAGACCTGAATAAAAGTACAAGCTAATGGTACCCATTTCTGATATGACAAATTACAAAATTCCCGCAATAAAAAGTTAAAACATATAATAAGCTAAAATCATAAACTTGATACATTTAATAAGGTGTTGATGATTAGATTTCCAAACTTAAAGATAACAAGGGATTTTTGCAGGTGTACCCTTGTCCCTTGAATAAAAGATAATTGCATACATACCCCTGAATAATACATATAATTACATATATATCCCTAGGGTTCAAATTAGTTGAAAAACCATCCGTTAACAAACAACAGATATATAAATGACCATTATACCCTTAGCATATATACCCTTGAAAAATTTTTCAAGTTGTACAAGAGTTATTTTGGACTTTTTGTATATTTTAATCTAAAACCATAGTTAATAAAGTTTGATCAACTTCTGTTAACGGAATCTAACAGTAGGGGCATATCTGCAATTACGTATATTTTTCAGGGGTATAAATACAATTATGTTTTTTCTGAGAGTAAATATGCAATTATAGAATTTTTGAAGGGTTTATAACCAATTTCCATAACAAATAGAAAACAACACAATGAAGTCTGTATGCCTCGGCCTAGGAAGCCCTAGCAAGTAACTTGTAAATAAAACTGAAAAGCCATATGAGGTGAACCAATAACTCAAGTTCTACCCAAACTATTTCTTGGGCATATTTCACGAGATGTGTTCCAATCCCTCCTAAAATAGACTGCATAAACCGTTAGTGAGTTTTTTCAAACCTTCATAATATTCAATTTAGCCATTTTTCTATATTACCCTCCTTTAATCAAAGGAAAATGGAACGTACCCACAGAAGGAAGTTGACTTGGTGTCTGATCAATCTGACTAGTCAGTCCTTGTTTACTTTCTTGTTCTTCCTTCTTGTGTTGAGATTATTTATTTCTTTTATGAGTAAATGACTACAATTTATATCCGCTTTTATTCAAATAAAAAAAAAAAAAAAAAACCAGAAACAATCTTTCCTTCCGTTCCATTAAATAAAAGCAATCGCTCACATCATTAGATTCATCCTGGTCAACATCTCACAAACCCAAAGTATGATAATCAATCTCCGTTAAATTATCATCAAATGAAGCAAATTATCTATTTTATCCAAGGCATTCATTCTTAACAATTTAAAATCTCTACTCTAGTCATCAACCATAGAAGTTAACCCCTCTATCAAAATAATTTTTTGAATCATAAAAACTTTGACTATAAAGAACCAATGACTAAATGGTCAACTAACAAATATTACTCCAGTTTCAACTTTCAAGTTAATTCATCGAATCTCAATCTCAGATCAGCCTAGAAGCACTTCTGAACTTTATATACAAAAAATTCTAGGTATATCGAATGAGCCTGTAATAAGCCATCTGTTTGACACAAATAATCTGGACACACTCTTTGCTTTGTGTCATAATTGAAGTCTCAAAATCGTCACTATCATCAAGTAAGTTGCAATGCATATATTTATTTACTTTTTTAACTTGAAATTGATTCTCAAATTGCTTTAGTATGGATAATATTAAAATAAAATATACTTAACAACATAATTATTTAAAATATCATAAATATTTACTACAAAGAAAATATATATAACTTTCACACTTTATTTTAACATAATAAGATGATAAACTGGGTGATAATTACAACATAATACCTAAGAAGAAGAAAAATTATATGAATTGTTTGAGACAGTTCTCTAGTTCCCTTATTATGCCAATAATTCTCATGCAAGTTCCTTGCTTCAAGACAAGTCCCCAACAATGGCAAATGTACATATATACATAAATTGCCACTCAATCAAACATCATTTAAAAATCTTATAAAGAGTGTTTAAAACAATTTCTTTTGTTGAAAAGGATATTTAGACTATCAACAGAAAACAAAATATGATATTTTTCATAAATGAAAATGAAATTCTCACAGCGATTGTTCTACAGTTATGTTATTACTCACAATCCCAAAGCAACAACTGCAGCTGGCACATTTAACAGGAACATTTTGAAATAGTCAACAGACAAGTCACTGTAGACCTGCAAGATGAATATCCAAAGCATGTCAAAAACAAATTACAACCACCTTTACCATTCTTAAGCCTGAAACATAAGGAAAGAAAGTAACTGTTTGCATGTGTTAGTGAAGTTAGGAATACAACTAACAACTAGAACAATGTTTACTCAACATAATTTTTTAGCAGCTACTCAGTTTCAAAGTCATCGATTGATAAGTACTACAAGCCTGTATAATTGGATAGCAATGTCAATGTTTAGCAAGGCAAATCGTCTCTAGACCCCTGAAATGGTGAACCAATCACATTCCTTGAACTTTTAATAAGTTTTCTCACCTTTCAGACACAATTACTAGAGGATGAAGAATCCTTTTCTTGAATAAAGGGGGAAAAAAGCAAAAGAAAACAGAAGACTTGATAAGTTGAGCGGCAAAGGACGCATTTTATTGAATATGCTGCAGATTAGAAATTGACCAAATTAACCATCATAATGGATCCAAATAAAGAATTATATGTTACCTTCCTGCTTCGAAGACTACAACGTGGGCCTTCTTGTACAATGTCACTTCCCTCTTTCTAAACAAAATTTACCAAAATAAAATGAGAAAGAAACAAAAGAAAGTAAACACACACACATATATATCTGATGAAAACTAAAAGCATTTTATCCGGTTAGCTTGGTAGAGTAAAAAAATCAGAACAAGATATCAGGGAAAAAATTTAATCACAAGTATGGCTTCTTGATTAAAAACTTCTGCCTGTTTCTAACTAGCAAAACACACCCTTAGGGGTGTAAACAACCTGAGCTTAAGTGAGCTCAAGCTCGGCTCAAATTATTCTCGTTCACCTTGAAGCTTGGCGAGCTTGGTTCTTTCAAGCCGAAGCCAAGTTCAAGCTACTAAAGATTGGCTTGAGTCATAAAAAGCCCGGCTTATATATATATGATCTCTGCTTGGAAAGATGTGGAAATATTCAAACCAATGAGCTGTCACAGGAACACAGAACACCAACTTACAAACCAAGGAAGCTTGCAATTGTGTCTATCGTTTAATATCGACCATACATAACATCCTTCATATTATAGTACATAATAAACTATGCTATTTTCAGTTGATCTCACTTAGAGTTGATATAAAGTCTCAAAATATAGCTCAAATTCAGCTAGTTCACTCAATAACAGAGAGGAACTCAAGCAACTTGCCAGCTGCTCGATTGTTTGTTAGGCCTATACATCATTTGACCATCTATACAATAAAAGGCACATCCAAACTTGAAGAAGAGATAGCACTTCCATTAATCAAAAGTGCATTACAGTTTAACTTCTGGATGTTAATATAATGACGAGTAAGGAAACAACATTTTGACCACTAACAGAGTATTATCTGAAACAAAAAGGTTAATCTCTTAAACTAGAACAATTGAAATAAGAGACAGACATCATAATGACAAAATTCGAGGTTATATAATTAAGCACTCAAGCAATAAATCTTCATGTTAACATTTAATGGCATGCCATAGTTTGGATACACACAGTATGAAATTACATACATTACAACAATGGACTATGTCTAGCATTCGGTGTTGAGTATCCAAGAGCATGTGACATGCAAATTTAATTAAAATTGGATAAATTGGATAAGTGGATACATTTGAAAATTAACAAATATACATGTGTGTCTCTCTGTGTGCAAACAAGTTAATCACGTTATTTTTAGGATGGAGAACATCTTAGTAAAAACTTTTCTTTTTTTTAGAAATAGAATGTAAGACGAGAGATTTAAATTATATTAAAATTTTAAATAAAAATAAAACTAAAAATCTTTAAATAATGCAAATATCATTAATTCACTACTAAAAAACTAAAAAGATAAAAGTCAATTTATAAAGATAAGAAAAAGATGAAACAAATTTATGAAGTTTAAACAAATAAAAAAAATAAAATAAAATAAGAAAAACAAGATCTTTCTGTCTAGATAACTTGATGTAAGAGTGGGATCATGTAGAAAATATGGGATCCAAACATATTCCCAAATGTGAAGATATGCCTCCAGTAACACAAACTATGCCTTCTTACTATCCAATAGATTGAAAGATTCTTTCCCTTTTGATGCAACAAGATCTTCACGCTATGATTAGATTATTTTATGTCTATAAAAGCCACACATAAAAATGAAAGTTTTTACAATCAAACACTGTCCAAGATCACAAAATAACCTTTTTCTTCAATTATGAACATCCTAACTCACCCTTAATCTCATCTTCAACTCGTCAAATTCTGCATCTGTCATAATCGGATTGCCCGAAGCATATGCCATCGAAGCTTCCAAAAGCTTTTGCTCATCAGGACCTGATTAGAAGGCAAAATGAAATAAATTGAAGCAAAACCATAATTATCTTTAAGGTTGCTCTAAGTATAGATTTTAGCGACCACCCAAAAGACTGATTTCTTGAATTCAACAGACTCGAGGAAAAATAAGACATACTTAACATAACCACGCTGCTTCCTTCCCACATCAATTCTTCTTTGAGATTATCAAATTCCTCATTTGACATTATCGGCTCTTTATCATAGTAGAATGACTGAAGAAAAATAAACATGTCAGAAGTAATTCAAAAGGTTGCTGCACGACCGATAATTTAAAATCTTTTAAGATAATGGAGCAACTTACTTGTAAAGCTTGCAAAAACTCCTGTTCCATCTCTCCTATCGTCCTCTTCTCAGCTTTCTTATCTAAGCTACAATATGGCAAGATTTTGTCATCAACAACATCATCTTGCTGAACCTGACCTGTAAAGGGACTTTTACATTAGGAAGAATAAAATAATTCATATTCCCCCCATAAGGGCCATAACAATTAAGTACACACAGCAGATTATATCTACACACTCAAATGGAACATGAAACCATCAAATAATAACAATTCTTTAAAACTTGAGCACACACCAATGTTCTAAGTTTCTATTAATTAAACATATTAAATGGAAAAATAAAAGGCAAGTATAGTTCCAAATAATGAACTTTATTACCGCAGCTTATTACCACAAAAAAGGATTAACCATACCAACAACTAGAGCAATATAACAAATATTTGTCTCTTATACAAGCTAGAGGCATACCACACATTGGTTGATCTTAACTAGTACAATGCTCAACTCTTTGTCTAGGTTATTGTCAAACATAAGCATGCCAAAATAACAGCTTGAATACGGTAAGCTACTACTAAATTAACTCTCCCTCCAGCATTATTTAACCATCGTTACTCAATTTCTAGAGCATTTTAGCATCTAGATCAACAAAATCCTCCAAAAGCACCCTCAAAACAAAGAAGGGAAGAATTGCTCTCTTCAGTAAAGAATTCAAATTATAAAATTGTGGAAGTGCATGAGGTTTCATTTTTGTACAGCTACAAAAAGTGACTGGGAAACAACCATAATTTCATGCTAATCTCAATCAACCCCATGAAAGTTTGAGCAATCCAATCAACAAACAAGTAAATACCTGAAAAAAAAAAACAATATACTTCCAATCCTTCTAAACAACAATTTCCTACAATAAATTAAGGGATCACCTCTAACTCTCATCCAAAACCATAAATGAGGCAGCTTTCAAATCAAAAAGCAAGAATCCTACAACCGGATAGATCAAACATGGAAACAAGAAAGAAGAAGAAAAAAGAAAAAAGAAACCTGGTTGATCGGCGACCCGGGGACGACGCAAGAGCACAACCCGGTGGCGGCGATGGCCATGGAAATGAGCCAAACAACGACCAAGAGATCTGCGATGAGGAGAAGAACGAGAGGAAACGAAAGTGCGAAGGAGAGGAAGAAGGGGGCGGGGACGAAGGGTGAGGTGCGAGGCGAGCGGCGAGAAGCCAAGATCGGAGGCCATTGGAGAAGGAGAAAGAGTTGGAGGTGATGGTTGTGAAGTAGAGAATGTGAGAATGGAGCCATGGGGGCAAGGAAGGGAAGGAGAGATGATAAGGAAGAGGGTTTCATTGTGTGGACGAAACACAATGCATGGAAATTAAAAGAAATTAAAAGAAATTAAAAAAATAAAAAAATCTGTTATTTAGATTTCGGTTTAGCTTCAGGGCATTATTCTTGGTTGGTTTTGTAGGAGGGCCTACCAATACTCCAGATTGTTTATGTTTCATTTGTGTGTTTGGATAAATAAGAGGAATAATATAAAAGTTTTTTTTTTTTTTATAGACATCATATATATATATAGTTTAAGTCTATGAGCTTACCCAAATCACAGTTCACTAGAGATGTTTACTGTACAGATGTATTGTGTGATTACTGTGTAACAATGCATTACTATTCTGTACTGTTTATAAATGAATTGTAATGGTTAGATTACTATCCAACGGCTACTATAAATATTTCTAGATTTGAAATCTAGGTATGTCTCTAGATGATGACCCTTGTATATAGTATGTATAATTATAGACTTTGTGTTATAATGAAGGGTAATTTTTTATATAATTTTTTATAGTTTATTATATACGGACTAAAAACATGTAGTTAAAATTTTTTTTTGGAAGAAATTTAGGTAATTTTTTTATTTTCTGATTTTATAAAAGCAAATTTGCGGAATTTTAAGGGGAAGTGAATGGAAGTGAAAAGGCAGAGGTAATTAGCATTTCCCTAAAGTGATTGGAAATGAATTCACTTAAAATAAATAATGTGTTCATCTTCATGGGAGTAATATTTTTTTTGAAGTGACCACTTCTTCACTTTTGATATTCATTTTGCTAAAAGTAAGGTCATTATAGAAATGAGTTCTAAATCATTTTTTCCCCATGAAAGTGAGAGAAATGAAAAAATAATGGTTAAAGAAAATATGTTACAAATTCAATTTTTTTCTCAAAATAAAATTATTATTTTAGTTTTAGATTCAAAATGGAACCAAGGCATAGCCTAGTGGTTTCCTACTTTGCTTGTGTTTGGGAGGTCTCGAGTTGAAGCCCTCTCGAGCACAATCTGAAAAATAAAAAAAGTCTTTATCGCCGATTTGTCATTTAAATCTAAAATTGTTAATTAGAATTTATAAAACTATAAAAAGGCTTTTTAGTACATGTGACATTATGAGTCAGAAAATCTACAAAATATCACAAGGATTTCTGTTTTAAAAAGCTTTTTTTACTAAATAATTGATAATATAACTCTAGTTAATAGATATAAATCTTCGATCAACATTCACCATAAACTTTATTGGCAAAACAGTCCTCACATATTGAACCACTCATTCTTTCTAAGCTATTGCTTCACATTGCATCTTCAACAAGACTATAATGCCAGAATTATCATTTATATGATAAGTTTTTTAACTAGTAACACTACTATTGAACTAAAATTTGAAATTTAAAAATGAAATTGTTCTATTGCTAATTAGCAACCGATGAGCAACAAATTTGAGCTTTGTTTCTATTTTGGAAACGGATGTAATATAGAAATTCAATTTTCGCCCGTTTGTAATTCGTTCCTATTTTGAAAATGGATCTCAACTCCGTTTGTAAAAGAACAACGGATTTATAATATAAAAACAAATTTCAAGTATGTTTGTAAATTAAAAACAAATAATAATTTTGTTTTCAAATTTAGAAATGGAGCTCAAGTCTGTTTGTAAATTAGAAATGGATTTGTAATCCATTTCTAAATTTATATTTTGTTAGAAAAATATATGTTTTCTTTTAAATGATTTAGAAAAATGATAATTAACTTTTATGTATATGTAGATATATAATATTTGTTTAAGAAATATACTATGACCATATTTATAGGATTAAGATTTAATGTAATATTAGATCAATATTTTAAAATTTTGATAATATTTTTTGTGGGAAAAGTTATTGTTTGCTATCAATTTAAGTAGTTATAAATTTTTTGAATTGTGTTCATGAAATATTACTTTCTAATTATTGATAAATATGTTTTATTTTCAAAATTATTTAGAAATTTAATTGAAAACCTTAAATATTTAAATAATAATAATAACAATAATAAAGGAAAATTACTTTTTACAACCAGAAATTTCAAAACTTCCCAAACAGCCCCTATAAGTTATGAATACCCCGGACAGTCCTTCCGTTATTGTTTTACTTTCTTTTTGCCCCTTGTAAGTCAATCGGACTAGGTCCATATTGTGAAATTCCATTGTCGGCCTTGAAAATGGTGAGAAAAAATCGCTTAATCACATCATGTTTATAAAAATTGTACTTTGAACCATCTCATGTCCAACCTTTTCTGCATTCCTGTTTGCTTTTTTCTTAAACAAACTTTGGAAGACTTCTATTACCTTGGAGCATTGGAGTTTTCAATTCCTCACCATTTGGTGTATTGGAGTTCTGCCGGTTACCCGAGAAAATGACCATCTTTTCCTTGCCCTCACCTTGATTCACAAGAGAAGCGTTGCGAGAAAAGTAACAATTTATTTTTCATATAAGCCTCATTTTAATATCATCTTGGTGAGAGAGAGTAAGAATTTATTTTTGTGTAGGTATACTATGGAGAATTTTTATGCTATTGCTAGATACAAAGGGGAGGGACAAATGCTAGTGTGAGCGATGGGGTCTCGATGTTTCCCGTATCAGGGTGAAGTTTATCACACTCGATGCACATCAAACTGTTTGTCCAATAGAAAATGAGGTTGACTTCCAGCTCATGTGTCATGTGTATGTCCTACTCAAATGCGTTGTAATCGATCTCGTGGTTGAGATAGATGATGTGCCATTGTCTCTTCCTACTGACAACTATTTTTTCTAGTTGTAAAGTTTTTCTCCTTTACATTTACATAGTTTGTACAAGTTAATTAGTGATTAACCGAAGCGTAATAGTTTTATCGCTTAATTATCCCTTTAGATTTCCTGTTTTCTCCTTTAAATTTCCTATTTTCGCTTAATTATCCCAATTTCCACTTAACATTTTATGTTTTTGTTTAACTATGCTAGTTTTTGTTTAAAATGTTATGTTTTTATTTAATCTTCGATTTTACCAGGTATTCAGAGTCTGTGAGCGTATCCGTTCCACCATAAGGCGACCCTGATGGTGTGGTAGACCTTCTTGCCCCGTCAAATCAATCTGAAGTTTTGTCGTTGGATATCGGACAACATTTCTAGGCACTGACCATTTCAGAAACGCACTTCGAAATTTTGCAATCAAGTGAAATTTTAACTTCAAATTCATAAAGAATGAAAAACACAGGGTGACTGTCGAATGCGGTGCCGTTGGTTGTCAATGGCGCCTTCATTTATCAAATGAATACAATAAAAATACTTTCAGAATCAAGACAATGCACCCGTCACACACTTGTGGTGGTAAATTGGCTCGGTATCATATCCAAAAGCGTCCAAAAAAATGGATAAGCGTACATGTGATTCAGAAGCTTAAGGATCATCCCTTATATAAGGTCATCAACATTCAGAAGGACATGTTACGGGAACATGGTGTCCACATTCCATACAAGCAAGCTTAGTTGGGTAAAGAGTATGCCCAGGTTATCCTCGACGGCAGCGAGGTCTTTAGCTACGATTTGTTGGTTCAGTACGTGGGTAAGATGGTTGAGATAAACCCCGGCAGCATTACGATTGTGGAAAGAGACGGTGAGCATTTTAAACATGCATTCTTTTCTTTTTGTGCATGTATCTTGGGATTTAAGAGGGGTTGCATGCCGCTGTTGTTTCTCGACAGTACCCACCTTCTTGGAAAATATCGGGGTACTCTATTAGGTACCTCAAATAAAGATAGAAATAATGGTTTTTTCCTCGTGGTGTTTAGTATTGTCGACAATGAGACTGATGCCAATTGGACGTGGTTTATTTCCAAATTAGGTGATGCTTTATACAATAACAGAGATTATGAAGAGCTTACTACTTTTGTGTTAGACAGGTCTAAGGGTAATGCCAACGCCATTGCAAAAGTCTTTCCTTCTTCCCCACATGCATGCTGCCTTCGACACTTGGAGGTTAATTTTATGAAAGGCGATGTTAGACATGGGAAGGCATTGAAGGAGAAGTGTTGGTCCATATACTTTCGTATTATATATGCATCTAAGGCTAAAGAATTTGATAATTCGGTGAATGAATTGCAAGCCACATCACCCGATGCTATCACTGGCTGCTTTATAAATCAGATATGTCACATTGATCAATTTATTTATTCAGAGGTGAACGTTGGGGCGAGATATATTTAAATGTCGCAGAGTCAATCAATGTGCGGATCAAAGAAGCTCGGCATTTACCGGTGATGAAAATGGTCGACTCCATATGGTATTTGAATATTGATTTCATTCCATGGATTTGTTCCGATGTATTTCATGATGTTTTTGTTTACTTACTTCATTTAACGCTTAATAGTGTTTGTTATCATTTAAAATTGTTTGTTTCTATTTAAATTTCAAGTTCTTCACTTAAAGTTGTTTGTTTCGGTTTAAATTTTAGGGTCTTCACTTAATAGTGACTTATAATGTTTCTATTCTACGTCATACAAGTTCAAGTTGATGCTCATTCTATGTACCCACCATGAGCAATCGAACAAATGAGAGACCTACTTATGCCCCGATATACATAAGAAGGTAGAGGAAATTGTTGCGGAAAGCCGAAATCTTCATGTTGGTCGTTGTATCGATGACTGTTTTGAAATGATTGACTAGTGCAGCAACTCCATAAATCTATCGGGTAAAACTTGTTCATGTCACAAGTGGCAAGTTTATGGTATCCTGTGCAAACACGCTTGCGCTGCAATAATGCAGATAGACACTAACGGTTATCATTTATTAGCAGCTACTTCTCCATTGACACTTACAAATTGGCGTATAAGGAAGCTATTTTCCCCATACCCGATCATGACAAGCCTATGGACAACAATCGGGAATTGCATTTGCGTCCGCTTATCACGAGAAAACAACCTGGGCGTCCTAGACAGAAGGGGATCGAGTCACAAGCGTCCGAGGTCCGTGAGTTACGTTGCAGTCTCTGCCTCGAGTCCGGTCACAAACATAGATCTTACAATGAAACTATCACCGACTAAGCATGGATGACTAATTATATTCGTTACATATATCCGTTAGAAACTATCGCAGAATACTGTATGTTCATTACAAATTTAAACGGAAACAACGATATTTATGTGACAAATCATTGATCTTTAAACAGAAACAATGATATTTAAGTATTATTTTAAACATAATATATTATCTTAAACACATAAGCACTATCTTAAACATAATCGTAATATATATTAAACAGAAATAATGATAGTTAAATAAAGACAACTAAAAATAAACACAAACATAATTTATTAAACAAAAACAATGATATTTATGTGACAAATTAAGGGTCTGTTTGGTGGACATGATAAGAACGATAGGATATGATAGACAATCATATCCTGCTGTTGTCCTTTGTTTGGTATACCAATAGGATATGATAGTTTTATCCTATTGGCCTACTTTATCATGTCGGAGACAATGATAATGAATCCTATAGTGGGGGTCTGGATAGAAACAAGTAGGATATGATAAAAAAATAAATATACTTTTTTTGTTCTATTATTTGGTTTGTCTCCCTTATTTAGGATTTCATTGTATTTTTTTTTTATCTTTTAAACACGATGCTTGGGACAAGAAATTTGTCAACAACTAGATAGAACACTAATTTCACTATTTTAAGTAAGATTTTACGCATTTAGAGTGGTTAAAAAGTTTTTCCGTCAATCTTCATGCTTGATCAGATTATTTTTCATTTAAATATGTTTTTTTAATCATGTCTTATTTTTAGTTTCTCTAGTCTGATGCTTTTTTTTTTAAATTTGATTTTAATGTGATCTATTTATTTTCCATTAATGAGTTTATTACTCTAGCTTTATATCATATTGATGACTTTGTGTATGATTTTCTCCAATGAAATAGGTATTAACTATAATTTTTGCAAGTTGGTGATATTCCAATATATATATTTGTGGACATTATATATAAGTTATTTATTTTTTAAAAATTTAAAATATACTAATTAGTAAATCATTAAAGAAAAAAATTCAAAAAAGTCTATTTTAAAAAAATATATATGGCTATATTATAAAGGGTAATTTTGTCTATTTACATACCATTCATATCATATCATGTCATCATCCAGTCCACTTCAAACATAAAATAGGATAACAAAATGTTATCTAATAGTTTTCGGTGCGCATCAAACATATGATAGGATATGAGCTTATCATGCTCATATCCTTTCCTACTCCTATCCAGTCCTCATATCATATCCGTCCATATCCTATCTTGTCCACCAAATGGGCCCTAAATAAGTTAGTGGGCACAATTTCAAGTTAGCATGACAGTACGTTATAACGACAAACAAGCTTAATGTTTTTGCTCCTTAGTTGATTTGGCAGCCATACTTGTATCCGCTTTCTCACTAATGCCCGCTACGCTCCCTTCCATGAGTATGTGTGCAACATACCTTAGTCTTAAATAAGGGGCGTCAGTATGCGGTAGCAGTAGCTTTTCATCATTGAGTATTTGTTCAATAAAACACATGACATACACAGCACAGTCGAGGCTTCCTCATTTTTTGTCTTAGAGTGTCCCCATCATGAATTAGGGGGTACGAGGTTATTGCGTCTCGCAAAACTCCATCTCGACATAATTGTCAAATAGTTTCCGCTGTTAAGAAATAGAATTCAAAGTGAGAGTTCGAACTAAGAAACTACGATGTGTGTACGCTATTTAGCATGTAATTTGCCATGTTGATAGCATCTCTGTCGTACTCCTCACTCTCGTATGAAGAATAATATCTATACTTTTCATTATCAAGAACTACAACATGAAAATTCCCATTTAGGATGATTGGCAGAATAACAATATCAACATCATGCAAGTTACGAGCGATATCGTCGATCATAGTGAGAGTTATCTCAGTTGCGTCCTGCTCGAATTTGTCTAGCTATGTGTATACGGCTTATCATTTCTTCTTGGGAAGAAAGTTCTTCCGCACATCTTCATATTGCTGGTTTGCAAGGACTATAATGTCCACATTAGTAATCTGTATTTCCTCGTTGACATTTCCTTTTCCTTCCTTAGCAGCATCTTTCGGTTTTGAGATATCACCAGAGGGTTCATCACCAGGAATAGCCAAGCCATCTTCGACTCCTGATGATGGTCCTTTGGGTGATGTTGTTGACAGTTGTTGGTTTTTTGTGCTTGGTGTACAAGTTGCTTCCTGTTGGTTAAACAATGGTTCATTGGTAGTAATTACTGTTTCGTGTTGTTGTGGGATTGTGTCCTTCGATGCAATGTTGTCATCTGCCAGTTCCACAGAGATGGGGGTTTCATTGGTAAGAGATTCAATGATCCTATCAATATCGGTTGTGATGACATCATAAACTGGAGAAATATCTGTTAGAGGTTGGTACACTACAGGTGGAGCTACTGTTGGGGCAATTTTCTCAAATGCTGCCCTTGTATCCGGCCGATCCATTATAGGTGATACAACTGTTGTTTCAACATCAGGTGGTGGAGGAAGAGACATTATTGTTTTTTTTTCTCGTGGTGAGCCTCTTTAAATGAGGGCCTTTTTGGATGGCCATCCCAATTAGGCCATCGGTAAATGTAGTAGAAGGAGATCAATCTAGCTTGCTCACACAAGATGGATCTGAAGTTGGTAGCAGAAGCATTATCAGCTCCCGAACAAAGTAAAGTCTTTCTCTCCTAGCTCTCCATCCAATTTTGATCTTTCTGTTGCCAAATCTGCTTCAGGTGGAAGATGCAGATGAATTGCCATAACTGCCATTGTTCTTGACTCTAAGGGATCTCTTTTCTACAATAGAGAAAAATAAGGGGAGAAGATTTGACTCGGCACAACCTAACGATATATCCAATACTAATAATCTGTGCTTTTAACCTGCTTCTGGCCGGAATTCATCTAGAGTCTTCTGGCCGAGTTTCTCCATGGTTAGGCGCATGCGTTCGGTGTCGTTAGACTAGAAATTGATCAGAAAAGCCTCGAGAAGTTCCTCCTCTGGTTTCAATAATGGGATGGACAGATGTCACATAATCGACCGAGACCACACGAACGAAGCAGTTTCTTTCACAGAGATAAATATATAGAATCGATGACTGCATCTTTGATACACTGCTAGTACATCATCTGAGAATTCTTAATTGGATAGTTGTAAAGGGCTAGGTACGATGATGGGTGAGAGAGGGAAAAACCAATCTTCGGGAAAAGTGACTTCATGCTCAGGCCATTACACTTCTACTTTTTATTTAAGAGTAGCATAATCTTGTGTAGATCCTATTTCAATAGGAACTTGATGAGTCGATTCGCCGAGGCTACGTTGGTAGCAAACTGGCTATTCTCAATAGTGTCAGTGTTGGGTCCTTCATTTGTTGATAGGGATGTATTATTTGACTATGAATATCCTTTTAATTCTTTGACACGAGCAACAAGCCTGGGGAACTCTTTTGTCAATATTTCGCATGCCTACAATAGATGTGTAGTGACGTCGTCGCTTGTTGCCCTCGGGATGGCTTGTATGGTGGCGAGAAGTGTGTAAGCGGGTTGGGCTACTAGATGGTGAACGGCGTCAAACGTGCCTTGAAGAGGTTGGCCCTCGAGACAATGGTGCGGGAGCAATGTCATCTTTCCTTCGAGACAGTAGTGCGGGAGCAATGTTATCTCTGTGGCCAGTGGCCTGAACAAATACTTCTTCTTCCTTAATCGCAGTGACCAGTTCAGAAAACTAACATTTGTAAACAACACAATCTCAACAAAACCCAAAAAAAAAATTTAAATATTAACGTACACCTATAAATGGTTTCTTGAACAAAAGCTAATATTGTTAAATGGTAACCCCTAAACTTAAACAATAACCAATATTGTTAAACACTAAAACATTATCTTAAACGGAAAAGACTATAGTTACACGATAACGCTTAAACTTAAACAAAAACAAAGTTTTCTACACAAAAATGTCACTCCAGACAAATGTTAACATACAATGTGAAATTATAACAGACATTGTTAATGATTTATTACCTTCTTTCCTTCAAGCGATGACAACATGGGTGCTAATGACGCTTACTTCCAATAACTATTTTCACCATAACATAGTATTCGTGGGGTCTTGCCAAATTGTAACTTCTTGCTGGTGGTGGTGAGCTAATAAAATCATATGTTCAATGAGATTGAGCAACCTTTAAGGTACCCTATGTTGGTCTTCTTCCCAGCTTATCTTGCTTGCACTAGAACGGCCATTTGTGGAATGCCCTCCATAAGCCACTTATGCGTCGCCTAAGCCCATGCATATAGTCCTATTCAAGGTAGGTCATTGACATAATCAACGATCTAATTTAGTACCGAGCATGAGGTGTTTAGAAAGAGGTTAGTAACCATGAGGTACACCATAAGGAGTTTTACAAAATTCTCTTTTCTCCCCTCTTCCGCACAATTTGGTCAAGGGTTTTCTTGATGGAGTCTGTGTGTCTTTCGTAGCTTTTTGATAAATACTTGTCTTCAAAAGATGTGTGTGTTTCCTTCTGAAATATGACTGCGTTTCCATCATATCATAGACTAAGAATGAGAGCCACATTTTCAGGCCTGAAACTCAGCAGGCTTGCCCGGATCTTGAATTTATTGGTACCGTCATCATACCTTTGCAACAGAGAATCAAGAAGGGCCTTATCTTGGAATACAGGTTCCATTTCAGTGAGTGCTGCAAATGGTGTCCTTCGGATGATCTTATAGTGTCGTCCACTCATGTGAACTTTCAATTCAGCTATAGTCTTCACTACCGGTGTCAAGTAGCATCGCCCATTAACAAGATTGACTGCCATAAGCACAACCCTACAAGAGCAATAAATTAAGCAGTATTCAGTAATCTTAAACTGAAAGCTATATGGGAAGCTATATTATTAAACGAAAAACTCAATTATTAAACAGATACTATTAAACATTACATAATGCAAACATATTAAATTAAACGGGAAACATACATTATAAACAATGCATAGCACCATAAAGAACACACACATGTGAGATTGCATAACAATTGAAAAATCTTCTTCAGCACAACATTATCGCTTTTAATTGTATACATAGAGGAAAAATGAAAAACTAAACCCTAGCCAAAAAAACTCCTTGCAAACTATAATATCATCCAATAATCACACCATATAACTGAAAAATCTCTTTTTCTAATAGACTACTTTACAAATTAAACAGGAAAAAAACACCCAAAATGTAAAAATAAAATAAAACTGTAGAACTTCTTCAACGCCGTCCACCTCGCCTCAATACTTTAGAGCGCAAACTAATGAATTACTGAAGAGTTGAGTGGGAATTCTCTTTCGAGACAGTGGTGGAACGAAATTCCGGTCCTCCAGAAGATGTCCAGCAATGACAAACTTGGAAAGGGAAAAGATGAAGAGGTGAAGAAAGAAAAACCAGTGCCAATAATGGTGTTCTCTCAGGATTATAAAAACCGCTTTCGCTCCAAGTGGAAAAATCATCGTAGGCAAGGGCGTTATGATCACACCATGTCACACTTGCCACAACTTCCCATGTAAGGGACAATTTCATCTAAAAAAATTCAAAACTAACTCTGTCAATCACCTTTACATGCTTGGGGGTTTCAAAATCATTGTATTTAAAAGGAAGGGGCTTATAGGGATACTCAAATTTAGAGGGACAATTTGTGCATATTGCAAACTTGGGGGGTGTTTTTGGTAATTACCAGTAATAATAATAATAATAATAATAATAATAATAATAATAATAATAATAATAATAATGAGGGAAAATCTCATAAAAGAAAACCTTGTGGTTTCCCACTTTTGCTGATTAAGGACAATTTTTTTTTTTCGTTTTTATACTTTCTGGTTTCTCTGGTTAGCGAAAAAGGGAAAAATCTTCAACGCTGTTAATAGCTGCTTATGTGGCAAGGGCATAATCATCAAATCCCATAAAGTATGACTAACCTGGCAAAAGAAAAGAGTTTTTTTCTTATATTATGTGCTACCTCCGGATTATTTTTTTCACAATGTGATTTGCCTCGATTGTCATCAACCTTTAGACAACTAAGATTTTCCTTTTTAGATGAAGATTGATAGGGTTTTGGATCCTTCCTTCAAGTATCACAAGGAATTTCCGTGATTGTGCCAAAGGCATTCCAGTTTCCTTAGAAAAGAGTTACGAATCATCAAGTATTGATCTCCTTCACAATTCTTCTTCGTAAAGTTTTTCACTCTCAACCCCCCATGGAAGATGCTTCTTTGTGCACATAAATAGTTTAGTTTGTTATGTATTTAGAGATTGATGATAGAACCCCATGAAAAATACTTCTTTTCTCACAAAAATATATTAGGGCTCTTATTGTCTTTTGTTTACTTGTATGTTTTGCACTGATGAAATATCTTTGTGTTGTGTTGGGAAAGAAGCAAATATTGAATGATATTTGTTGTCTTTCTTTTTGTGTATTTTATGTTACATCTACATTTGTATCGTTGGATGATAGTTTACCTCAGATGCAGCTTTTTAATTTGTGTGCTTCTTGTGATGTATCATCTTAGAGAGAGTAGTTTTTTGTTATCTTTTTTACCTATATATGTTCAAATGTTGCGGTTCATGTAATTTGATTGTTCTGTATTACTAGAGCATTCATGGATTATCTTCATGAAAATCAAATCATAAATAAGACTAATTTTTTTATTCTATATGTTGATATTGCTAGATGGAATTTTATTGCACCTGTAATTTTTTTATCTTTGTGGTTTAAGTAATGTATCATATTAGGGAGTGTAATTCCCCCTTTTTTTGACCTAGATGTGTCAAATGTTTTGTTGTTGTGGATTTTCCTTGTTAGAGAATAAGTAGGTAATGCTTGCACATATAATGTTAGTGCAAAATTTATGCATACACATAATAGCTGCAGTAAATGATTTCTATTTTCTGAATTGTGTTAGTACATGTTATTTGCACAAGCTAAAAAACAAATATTTAGTGAAGATTATCATAATTAAGATTAATTTGATTGTTCTGCATTAAGGGAGCACTCATGGATTATCTTAATGCAAATCAATCACTATTAAGATTAATTTGATTGTTTTGACTGTTGATATTGCTAAATGTAATTTGATTGTTTTGAATGTTGATATTGCTAGATTATGTCAAATGTTGTGATGTTGTGGATTTTCCTTGTTGAGAATAAGCAGATGCTTGCACATATAAGTTGTAGTAAATAGCTTTTGTTTTCTTGATTATGTTAGTGTTTATTATTTGGACAAGCTAAAAAAAAGACAAAATCAGACAAGATTATCACAATTAATACTAATTTGATTGTCCTGTATTGTGAGATCATTCATGTATTATCTTAAGAAAAATCAAAGCATAAGTAAGCCTAATTTGTTTGTTCTATATGCAAAAATTCGTTGGATGGTATTTTCTCTAAATTGCAATTTTTTTTATTGTGAAGTTGTGAATTTACCTTGTTCGATATTAAGTAAGTGATTGCAATTTTTTTTGTTTGTTTCCTACAATCTTAATAGCATTTGATACTTCTTCTAATGAGTTCCCTACATTTTTTTCTTATCTTAATTGCATTTGATACTTTCATAATTAGGAAAGGAAGTGGGGCGGGGCGGGGAATGGGATCCTCATTCCCATCCCCGCTCTCCAGGGGGCGGGGATTCCCTGGTTTAAAATTCCCTGGGGGAAAAAATCCCCCTCCTCCTGCTCACTCCCCTGCGGGGATCCCCGCCCCACCCAAAACATTAATACAAAAATTATAATCAAAAGCCATTAAAAAATTTCATTTGGGTTATACTTAAACACTAAACTAAAAAAATGCAAAGAAGAATTTCCTGTAAATAACTATAATATTTCTAATGCATTTATGTTACACATATGCTAAAGATGCTATATACAATTGAGAATAAAAATTATAATGTATGATGAAATAAAATTAAAATTCTCAACCAAAGTTTTTTTACAACATACACACATCATATATAAAATAAAAATTCACACAAAATATTTCTCACAACAAGTCATAATATAATGTATGATAAAACAACAACATTAAGGTACAAATTAAGTAATAAAAATAACATAAAGTTTAAAACTAAATTAAAATTACAAATCCATTAATAAAATTCATAATGCAAAACTAGCACGATAATCTCATGCTTCCATCAATTTGTTTCTTCTTTCTCCAAATCATTTATATTGAGAATCCGATTCCACTACCACTAGCATCTTGACATGATAACTCCTCCTTCAATAATAAACAAAATTGTAAATATATAATAAAATTATAAATAACATCAAAATTAAAGATAAAATTTTATATAAAATCATATTTATCTCATCATTTTCATCCTCCTCTTCATCAAATGTAGAACAAATAGCTTGAATTGTTGACCATAAACATAAATCTTCAAAAATAAATAAATACATAAATAAAAAAGCAATTTTTTCACAAATAGCATTAACTTAATAGAAATAAATTTAAGTAATAATATTAATAATACCTTTCAACCAATCTTGTGTGCACATCAATGCTTCTATTGTGTTTGGGTGAAGTCTACTACGATGTGGATTTATGAATCTTCCACTTGTGTTAAAAGCCGATTATGAAGCCACGGTAGACACAGTAATTGCCAAAATACCTCTCGCAATTAATTGTAAAGTAGGATACTTCAATGCATTTTTCCACCAACTCAAAATATCGAAATCGGCTTTCATTGGCAATATAGACTCTTCCAAATAATTGTCCAACTCTGACTTCACATTCTCCATTTGACACCCAAGAAAAGCAACAAACAATTGATAATTATTGATAAATTCTGCATCATCATCATCATTGGCCAATAGTTGTGAAGAATTATCCATAAACCCACTAGATTCATTCAAATTTGCTTTAGAAGAATATTCTCCCACCAAATCATAACAAAGAGTTCGAATTTTTTGAATTTCATCTTTTGCTTTATTCTCACCATATATAATGGGAAAATATATTTCGAACAACATCAACTTGAATCTGGGGTCCAAAACCATTGTCACACCTATAATACCATGAATTTTGTTCCAATACTTTTCAAATTTTGACTTCATTCTCAATGCCATTAATTCAATATAGTCAATCCCACAACTAACACAATTTGCCAAAGCAATGCTAATCTGACAAATCTTAGGAAAATATAGGTTTGCTGTAGGATACTTGGTCGCTAAAAACAACTCGGTCACACTGTGAAACATCTTCAATCTTTCACAAATCTCCTTAGCCTTTTCCCATTCTTCATCTGGTGGACAACATGTATAAATAGATTCTCATTGTTTCAAGCGTTTGAAAGCATCCTTATAGCCAATGGCAACATTAAGCATCAAAAAAGTTGAATTCCACATGGTCTTACAATTTATGACCAATTTTTTTTTAGTGAAATTCATTTTCAATTGGCGCACAGTTTGTTCAAACTTCTCAATTCTTTTGGGTGTAGCAACCCAAAATGCAACACTATCAAGAATATTTTTAATTGCATCATTAATCACATCTAAGCCATCTTTAACAATTAAATTCAAGATGTGTGCGGAACAACGCATATGCAAGAATTTTCCATCCATTCTAAGATTGCTACTTGACAATTATTCACAATCAAGCTCACAAGCAAATCATTTGTAGAACAATTATCCAAATTCAATGTAAATAACTTGTTATCTAGATTCCAATCCATCAAACAATTCACAACTACTTCACACAAAACTGAAGAAGTATGTGGACATGGCACATAAATAAACCTATTTATGAAAATCATTTAAAGATAATTAAAGAATGCAAATAACAAAGAACATATTATTTTTGAAATTATAAATGACAATGATTATTACCTTATAATTCATCTTCTCAAAATCCACTCATCATCTATGTAATGCGTAGTGACAGCCATGAATCCACGCCTTTGATTGTTGGAAGTCCACATATTTGTAGTTATTGCAAATCTACTCTGACTTTGACAAAAAACTTCATTGTTCTTGATTTCTCATACTCAAAAATCCTCATTATATCACTTCTTAATGTAGTTCTAGAAATGGGCTTGAACAATGGTTTTACAGAACTAAGAAAATCTCGAAATCCAACATGTTCCACCATTTTTAGAGGATACTCATGCATGATGATCATTGTAGCCATCTTCTTCCTCGCAAGTTCTTGATCATAAACATAAGTTCCAAGTGACCATTTGCCACTAACTTCGACATTAGATTTCAACAATGATCGCCTTATATCTTGTCCTTTCCTTCGTGGGCATATAGCGTAGTGATCATGTAAATGTTTTGTCCCATTTTTTGTGTCTCCTCCAAGTTTTTCCCACAATAATTGCATATAGCCTTCCACTTGTCATCAATCTTTTGTCTCTTGTAGTGATTCCATACTTCTGATTTAAACCCTCATTTGCCACTCAAAATTAATTCTTCATTCTGGGCCTTTTGGCATGTAGAAGGTATTGATCCAGCTGTAGTCGAGTCATTTTTTTCTCTTGGTGTAGATTGTGTAGCACTATGCTTTAGTGAGTCATTATTTTGCATAGATTTAGTAGCCTTGTCGGCCATTTTTACCTATCAATTCAAATAAATAACATATCAATTCAAGGTTTGCATAATTAAAAAGTGTTATAATATTTTTTTCGACTAGACAAACAAATGGACATGAATTAATCATTGTCAACCCTAATATTTAACTTTTTGATACAATAAAGAAATCCATTACATATATGAATTAGTCATTGATTAAGCTATGCAAACCTTACAGTTATCAATAAATCATGATCTAAATTGGACATTATTTGTTTTTGCTGAGGGGTTGTTGTTGCTAAATGGAGTGTCACATAATAACCAAGAGGTGTTGAAGACTAAGTCCAAAATTCACTGATGGTTATGAATTCTCCTGTTAATTCATTCATTTTCATGGCATTAGAGATAGAGCAAAGAGTACAAACATAAAATAAGGTGCACCTCCAATCGGTGCGCTTTCAAACATAAAAACGAAAACAGAGGATTGCAATTCACAAGATATCTTCTAAGACAAAAACGAAGAAGAAGAAGATCGAAGGCTCACCACCGATCGGTGAGCGGCGGAGAGATCTAGTGCGAGTCCCGTGGGAGCAAGGGTTAAGGGGAAAAGCAACAGTTTGTGAGGATAAGGAATGGATTATTCTTTAATCTTTATGGGGATTTTCAGACATACCCCTGTATATTCTTATAATTCATATAGAACTTTATAAAATTTTAAGGAAAAATTGCTAGATACACCATAAGTGTGTGAATAAAGATGGGTTTGTTTCTGATCCCAAGGCGAAAAAGATTTAATTTTTATTTGTTTATTATTTGAAATTCTTTAACTATGGCATTTTAATTTAAATGCTTAATTCTTTTTATTTTTTATATTTACTTTAAAAAATTTCAAACATTTAACAAATTTTCTTGTCAAAACATACCATTACTTGAGAAATTTTAATTTCGGTATTTAACTGGATGCCTTAGTGTATTTGGAACACAATCAGTTTAATAATTTAATTTGATAATCAAATTCAGACCGTTGATAATTGATACCTAATGTAGATCAATGGTCTGATCTACATTAATTATCAACGGTCTGATCAACATGACAACATTGGTTTTTCTGATCTTCCCAAGTTCTGAATTTTCCAAGTAATTTTAAAAAAATTTCATATTATTTCTTTCCACCAAATTGTTTATATATAAATAATATAACGCATGTCCTAATAAAATTCAATGTCCTAATGGAAACCAAATTCCAATTTAATTTGAATTCTAATATATCCTAACCATAGATATGTTTAGAATCAAAATTTAAATGTCCTAATCTTAATCTTAATTGATTATTTGATTGTCTTGGACTAGGATGCAAATTCCAAGTTAAATACAAAATGCAAATTACAAAATTGCCCTTGAGAACATATCTCGAGGCATAAATGCAAAATTACAAAATTCTCCTTGAGAACATATCTCGAGGTAAAGTGCAAATTACAAAATTGTCCTTGAGAACATATCTCGTGGCATAAATGCAAAATTACAAAATTCTCCTTGAGAACATATCTCGAGGCAAAGTCCAAATTACAAAAATTGGCCCTGAGAACATATCTCGAGGCAACCCTAAGTTTTAGGATAGCTCAAACACACATCTTGAGGCGAATTGGGATTGAGTGAATTATAAAAAAATAAAATAATAATAATAATAAAAATAATATAATAAAAAATATATATATAAAAAAATATTAAAAAAAATAATATTAATGAATAAATAAATAATAAATATAAACAAGAGAGATTTAAAATTTGAAATTTAAAGTTTAAAATTTCAAATTTGAAATAAAAAAAAATAAATAATAATAAAATAAATAAAAAAATTAAATTAATTAAAATAATAATAATAATAAAAAACATTAAAAAAATTAAACCAATTTGGATCCGATCCTACTCATTCGTTGTGATCTCATGGGAAGATGGGATTCAGATAAAGATGAGGGTTTTTGGGTTAAAAAAAAAATTTTTTTTTTAAAAAAAAGAGAGGAAAAAAAGAATTGAGGAGGGATTAAAAAAATATATATATAAAAAAAGTAAATAAAAAAATAAAAAAATAAATAAATAAATAAATAAATAAATATAAAAAAAGAATAAAATAAAAATAAATAAATAAAAATAAAAAAATAATAATAAAATAATAATAAATAAGTAACAATGATAATAAATAAAAAAAGGTGATAATAATAATAATAATAATAATAATAATAATAATAATAATAATAATAATAATAATTCGAAGTTTAAAAAGTTGGGTCATTAGTTGTGATTCGTAGGGGAGATGGTTAGGATGTGGATAAGGATGGGGCTGGTTTTTTTCTTAAAAAGGGAAGGAAGAGCAGAGGATTAGGGGAGAAGAATTGAGACAAAAAAAAAAGTCTTTGAAAGAAAGAAGATTTAAGGTTTCTATCTCTTCCCCTATACTTCCATCTATATATATATATATATATAAAAATAAAAAGGAGAGAATTCCGGTGTTGTTGCCCCTGCGTGTCCATCGTTGATGCTTGCCGGCGTGATCGAACCAGCGAGATAATGCCGTCGATCATGCTTGGGATATTGATCCCGCCGCTGGGTGCACGGCCCGGTCGCTGCCCATTGTTCATCACCATGGCATGCTTGGATGGCTGAGATAATGTCGCCAAGCATGCCGTCCGTCATGCCGCCATCGCCTCGTTCTTTGCTGCGTCGCCGTTCGCTGTCAGTTGTCGCTGAGTGGGTCGAAATAATGCCGTCAAGCGAGCTTGAGTGGTCGAGATCCCTCGAATGGTCTGCGTTTCGCTTCGCGTTGCCCGTCAAAGTCCACGAATCTGGATGTTCTCGCCCCTGTCTTTTGGGCAAAGGTTGTTCGCCATCGCCTTTCTCACCGTTGCACCGACCATGGCGATGATGATGATGCTAATAATCACGATGATGTCTGAAGAGCGATGCTCATGATGTCATGATGATGATCATCCTATGATGCTAATGATGGTAGTAATTAATGGTGATTCTAATGATGCTGATGACGGTAATAATGATGATGTTAATGATGTCGATGTTAATGATGGTAATGAATCGATGCTAATGATGCTCGATGATGATGCTTGATGTTAATGATGGTAATAATCTCTGGTGCTAATGATGTTAATGATCTTTGAATGAAGGCGATGATGCTAATACGGATGCTTATGACGATGATGATATGAATCTGATGACGATGATGATGATGGTAATGCTAACGATGATAATGATTATGAAGACGATGCTTATGATGATGATGATGATCTGATAATGAAGATGACGCTCATGATGATGCTGAAGATGATGCTTATAAGGATGATGCATGATCCTATAATGTTGACGATGTTGAAGATGGGGTTCGCTACATGAAATAAAGATTTGGTTGCTGGAGACCAAGTCTGCAATTCACAAGATTACGTGTTATAGTCTCATAGTCTCATAACATGCATAAAAAAATAAATAAAAATAAAAAAAAATGAATGAGATGCATGCATTCTTATTATTGATGCTGTTTGTTAGCATGGGTTCATAGTGGCAGACAAGAAGTAGAGCATGTCTTCTTGTTTTGATAAAAGCTCTAGGATCTCAAATAATAAAATAAATAAATAAATAAATATATATATATAATAAAAAAAATAAAAAAAAAGGAAATGGGAACTATCCCATAAACTTATGATATGCATGCATATATTCATGTGGGGCTCACTATGGAGGGATATACATGGGAATATTAATTATATGTAAGCATGAATAGAATCATGAAAATCATGCTATTTATTGATTCATACACCCCTTCATGAATTCAAAGAGAAGAGTCTGAAAAAAAAGAGAAAAGAGAAATATATACATGAGAAATAAATGACAAAAAAAAAATGACAAAAAAAAAATGATGATGAGAAGCATGCATACGTGAATGGGAATAAAAAAAATATAATAAAAAAATAATAAAATAAAAAAAATAAGATGGAAAACATGCTATATAATCCTGGGACATGCAAAGAAAAAAAAGGGTAATAAACAAAAAAAAATATAATAATAATAATAATAATAATAATAATAATAATAATAAAAGATGTGGGCCCACCATGAAAAAAAGACATAAAATGATGTATGATGAGGAGCATGCATGCAAAATTCACGAGAAAGTATGCAAATACAAAAAAGAAAATATATATGCATACGTGTGAGGCAGAATGTATCACCATGCATATGAGAATTCATATAAATTCCAAAGGGCCAGCCTACCATAAGAGAAAGAATACAAGTATGGATATATATATATTAGGCTTGGTATTGTTCAGTATTTGAACAACATTTCCTTATATCCAAAGTAGCATCAGGGGTTAGTCAATGATTAAAATTGTCAACCCAAAGGCAATAATAAATTTCAAAGCGATAATGAGATGCCTATCGCATACAACAGCAAAGCATGTTATGTGATGATAAGGCATAGATAGTAGTGACTTATTCATTTCATGACGGCAATAAGCCACGCAACGCAATGACAAAATCACTCGGTCCAAGGTCATAATAAGAATGTTCCATTCCAGAAGGATGGAAACGAGATATATATATATATTTCTCTCCTAAGACCGTAGTAAGAAAGACATTTCAAAAAATGATAATGAAATATGCAATGTCCTGACAAAGCATAAGCAGTGGCGAATCTCAAGGCAATAACGAGATCTAAAAATGGCAATAAGGCATATGCAGCGGCAGGCAACGCAGTGACAAGGCACAGGCAGCGGCAATGATAAATATATATGTATATAAGTGATGTAATAAATATTTTTATATAATAAAATAACAAGTTTCATAATTCGCGAATCTTCTTGCTTTTACTTGTACTTTTTTTGCCCTTAATCGGAGGTTCCTAAGATTTCTAATCTAGGGTAATTAATAATAGAGGCTTGCCTCTATTAGGAATGAAAGAACCCACACAAAACAAATATGATATTTGTGCTTCGATATATTGTCTGGTGTCTTTTTCATGATGCCAGATGCGCATTTTCGATCCTACAAATTCTGGCACGCCCGGTGGGACCCCATTCCTCCTCCCATCTTTGAGGCAAAAGTACAAGTAAAGGCGTTGTTCCTACATCCTATGAAAGAAATCTAATCATGTTTCTTTTTGTTTTTGCAGTGAAACGAAGAACAAATGTCACTCAAAAACTCAACCACCTCCGAAGTCCAAAACTCACAATTTTTCCTGGCGAAGGAACCGAGGTGCAACCGCCTCAACCGCACATTCAACACCGGAGCTCGCAGGAGCCGAGCCGACCTTTGGCACCATATCCGAGCTCGGTGCAGCTCATAAGGAGACCCGCACCTCGAAGGAGACCCCGATACCCCGCGGCTTCCATCCAAAGGTCGTCGCCCCAATGTGATTATTCCTACAACTGGCGAGGATGCTGATGTCAAGGACTCACCAAGACTATCTGTATTTGAGAGGCTATCCCACCCTAAGAGGGTAGTTCACATGAATGATGATGATGATGATGATGATGAACCCACCCTTTACCATTACAAAGAAAGGGGGCGGAAAGTGGAATTTTTCCACTCATCCGACGAAGACACACCAAAGAAGAAAAAGTGTGTTTTTGAGGCTCACACAAAAGGAGAGTTAAGATTCCAAAACAAAGGCTGAATTTTGTGTCATTCCAAGGGCACAAAAATAATCAGATGAGTACCTTCAACAACTCATTTGAACCTCTTAACCTGGTGAAGAAAAACGCAACCACCGCAGACTGCTCCCAAATCGAAAGTGAAAACAAAGTTTGTAGACCTCCAAAGTCCTATCACAGAATTCATTTGGTCGAATCTCTACAAGACTTACACAAAGATCAAGGAAATTGCAAAGTGAGAAGATAAGACCAAAAAGAATTCTATCAAAAGAAGAAGCAATTGATGTCAATAGCGCAGAAGATGTGTTTGATCGCTTAGCTACTACAAAAAATCAACCCAAGGTCGACGATGTCTAAATTTCAATGGAGGAGGGAAATGAAAGATGAAGAAATGTCTCGATGCGATGTGGGAAGTACACACTTGTCGTATGGTTATCAAGCAAGAGGAGATCCTCGTGACCCGAACAAGAACAACCGGGACTGCTATAAGATCCCATAGAAGAGCAAAGCAGACTCCCTGAATGGAGAAGAAGGTTCCAGTCATGAGCCACCACATGAGGAGCAAGGGATAGGGACTAGCCTTCCACCACTCCATGTACAAAGGAAACACAAAGAAGTACAACAACTAAATGAAGATGAAGAGGATGAACCTGTCTTTATTCCTCAAAAGGGACACCGTGATACCGAATATCAAAGACTCAACGACAACATGGCAATGTTGATGGGGTCAATGTTACAAATGCGTAACAAATTAAAAATCCTTATGGAAAGTCAACCCGAACAACCAGAAGATCGAGGAGTCCAACCCGACGGCGAGAGAAGCCCTCGAGGCCGCTTGAGCAGGTAACCCCACGGTTTCCTATGGAGAATGTGCAGAGGTCGAGAAGTCCAACACCACATCCAAAGAAAACCTTCAGCCAGCAGAACATGGGGAACCTCTTATGCTCCCTGCTCAGAACAATCACCGTGAATGACCCGAGAAGAGATACAAATAATGGTAGTTGCTAAATTAAATCAAGCCAAAGGAATTGAGACAAGGGTAGATGGAGACAAGCCCCTATCCCAGCCTACCATGACCGGTGCCCCTACCCCAAGGGTATAATGTTCCTAAATTCAAGCAATTTATCGATTGGCAATCCCCGACTCAACACTTGGCTCATTTTTGTCACGGCTTGTGGAGATACAAGTGCGAAGCTCATCACTCCTCCTCGAGAAGTTCTCTCGCAAGTCTTACAGAGTAGCATTTGAATGGTATGCAAATCGCAACCCGAGTAGATTCAAACATGGCAGCAGCTTAAAAGATGCATTTTCGAGTACGGTTTGGGGGCATAAGTGACAAAATCACAATTGCTGACCTAGTAGCCACTCGCCAAAACAAAGATGAAAAAGTGGTCGATTACATTATGAGATGGCGAAACTTGAGCATCAAATGTGAACAACCACTCGATCGCAGCAGCAAAAGGGTTTATCTGTTAGGGAACATTGATAGTCGGATGTCACCGCTCTTGAGTACATCTAGCATCACTACATTCCAAGGCTTAATCTCACAAGCTAAAAATTGGAAAGGACCAACCCCGAAGGTGTTGTCCAATTTCCGCACCACTTCAAGGAGTGACAAAGACAAATCCAAGAAAAATAGAAGGCGCTAAGTACACTCGCTACTACCTTCAATATCGAGAAGGGGAAAGGTGTAGCGAGTCCCATAAACCGAACAAGCTAAGGTACCTAGCTTAGGTGCTACTGACAATGAGTCAAAATCTCTTCCTTCCTTGAAGGATAGGATGAATAAGAAGTATTCCTTCAGAAGAGATAAAGTGCATAAAATCTTCAAAGATGCTCAGTGAGAGAGGGTCTACAGCACCTCAATGCAAAAAGACCCGAAGAGCAAAGTGCAAAGGGTCATCATCCCACCATCATTCCATATCATAGGGTGTTGGGATATACAATAGAAGATTGTTATGTTTTTCAAGGACCCGGGTCGAGCGACAGTCACCAAGAGGGCAAAATCACACTCTCAAAGAATGTCTTGTCCGAGCAACCAAATTGAACATATACGCTACGCTGACTACCCTAAACCCGTAAGGGTCATCTCGAGGGGAAGTCACAGTGGTTGATAACAAGGTGATATTTACATCAATGTAAGATGACAAACCTCTAGTGCTGTCCCGTAAGAGTTATAGGAAAGTATTTGTATCCAAAAAGATCAATAAAGATATTAAAAAGGTTGGGCTGAATTGCGTGGATCATTTGAATCACCTCAAAGAACCCTCATAAAGGTCACCGAGACAAAGCGTACCAAAAAGAATAAGAAAAGAAAGCAAAAGCGCGAACAATCAAAGCGCTAAGAAATCTATTATCGAGGAGTATATTGAGACCCTTGAAGAATATGAGAGCGTAAAGAAAGGGTTCTGATACCCCTCGTAGATTATTTTCCTCAAGAAGTCGAGGAGTTACTCGGGGAATTAATCGAGAAAAATTGAAAATGAAGAAGATGTGCAAGTGGAAACTTGCGTGGTTATTTCCGGAGGGGAACCCTTTATATAACCTGTAAGATGATGATGAATATGATAGCTTCTCCGAGCTAGAAGAGTCATATGACCGCTACGGGCTAATTCCTATGTCAAGAAAAAGCAAAAGAAAAAGATAGCATTCGGGGAAAGAGTAAAGAAGGCAAAACGCCAAGCTCTTGGAGCCCCTACCCCCAAGTAAAGTCTAAAGAACCATACTACACCCTCAAGACTCAAAAATATAAGGGTCTTGAAGAAAGTCATGCTCGCAAGACATCCCCCGCTTTCATTCAAATGGTAAAAAGAGGAGTCACTAATAGGCTACTGAAGTTGCATATTGAAGATGTCGAGTGGGATGAATCTGGACATATCCTCCGTAATCATCGACAAAAATTTTTGTTTCGAAGTCATGGATTCTCCAAACCCCTTCTAAAGCAACAAATATCAAAGAAAGATCTATCATGAAAGATAAAAGGAAAGAGCTTTTTGATCAAGCTATAGAAAATGGATTGGATTTGCCTAAACCCAAAAGGCGTGCCTGGATGCTATCTTGGTAGATATTCAAGCTACCGCTAATATCACCGTCTTATAGGACACACTCATAGAAGAATGTCACGCTTTTCCAAAAATGGTTGCAAGGACAGGTTTCTCGTGGAAATTTGACACTAATGAGGATTACTATGAAGAAAAAGGTGAATGTTATGCTATAAATGCTCATGATGATTCGAAGATGAGCTAAACTTTCTCGATGAGGAAGATGAAGCACCACAACATGTACATCGATGCAAATCTTTAGAACTGAAAACACTTCGCCTAAGACAGTGTCCTCAGCTCAAATAACCGAGATAAAGGGAAGATGGTTGAAGAAGAGAATGTCTCCCCAAGAAAACCCCTCAAAAAGCCAAACTACAACATTTTGGCACACTTGAAGAAAGTCCCGCACTCCTCAAGATGTATCGATGCATTGATGATGTCACCAAGTCGTGGAGTCTTTAATACATGCCCCTACAAAACCTCGAGGAGTATCAAGTATACTCACCGAAGTCAACATAAAAGAAGCTCAGATGCATCTCATACATCTCTCAAGATCCTTCACAAAATGAGGACCTATTACTTGGGACTACTGAGACAACTGCATCACTATATGTGACAGGATTTTTGTGGAGTAAAGATCAACTGGTTTTGATTGATCCAGGTCTTCTTTGAATTTAATGACCCTCAATACTATTTGAGCATTGGCCTTTGGAAGTATGCCACTTATCTTCGGAGAGGATCATTATCCAGTGGCTTCAATCAAGACAGCCCA